>NC_069502.1:408509473-408749473 GCF_027579735.1 Bombina bombina
TCCGGTCGGCAGATTAGGGGTTAATAAGTGTAGGTAGGTGGGGGGGCAGATTAGGGGGTAATAAATATAATATAGGTGTCGGCGATGTTAGGGACAGCAGATTAGGGATTCATAGCTATAATGTAGGTTGCGGCGGTGTCTGGAGCGGCAGATAAGGGGTTAAAAAAAATTATTATAGGATTTGCGATGTGGGGGGGCCTCGGTTTAGGGGTTCATAGGTTGTTTATGGTTGTTAGTGTACTTTATAGCACAGTAGTTAAGAGCTTTATGTTCCGGCGTTAGCCCATAAAACTCTTAACTACTGACTTCTTTTTACGGTTGGAGTCTTGTCGGTAGAGGGTCTACCGCTCACTTCTTCCAAGACTCGAAATACCAGCTCTAGGCAAATCCCATTGAAAAGATAGGATACGCAATTGACATAAGGGGATCTGCGGTAGCTTCGAGTCGCGGAAAGAAAGTGAGCGGTAGACCCTTTCCTGCCTGACTCTAAATACCAGCGTTAGATAAAAAGCAGCGTTAGGACCCCTTAACGCTGCTTTTGACGGCTAACACCAAACTCTAAATCTAGCCGAATGAATGTACCAGACTAATACACGTCTGTGAACACTTTATATACTATGCAATAATATTAATGATCACTAAAATGTAAAACACTTCTATATTAGAAGAACATAAGAATGTCAAAGAATCACATGCAAAAAAAACAAGTGGGGATTCTAGTGAATAAATCCCCTCTTATATCGCTACAATTCATCGACAGTCCAAATATATAAAGTGCAAATATAGTGCTGTCATAAATATCAGTTCAAGGAGGAAAATAAATGCAGATGATGATAAAAAATTCCCCTCAGATAATTGAATAGGAGCCAAAGTGATCAATCCCAAGGTTCCCAGGTGAAGGAAAAAAACTTTTTTCCAATATCCAGACCTGTTGGTGTGCTCAAAACCAGTGATAATAGGTAAAATTCCTACTTACAAAAAGAAACATCAATCAAATGAGGTAAGTGCCGCATGAATAGTTAAACTGTGAGCTCCCCAGCTGGATTGTGATCCGCTATCTGAACGCTCCCTGGTGCAGATCCACTCTCCTCTCTCTCCCCACATCACTCAGCTCCAACGGATAGGTATGGGGAAGACAAAATAAACACAGGATAGTGCAACACCGTTTGGAAAAAATAGCTCAATTTTTATTATTAAAACCACATTGGTAAAACTTGCTTACACTTTCAGACCTCAATTAACATATGAGGTATCAATAACACATCTTGTGAAAGCAGTCAAGCAGTTCATCCGAATATTAAAAACAGCCTGGTGTGCAAATGTATGTGAGGGATAGCCCAGGTGACGCGTAAAACCTCACTGGATTACTCCTAACGCATTTCAAAGGCGTTTTACAGCTTATCTAAGCCTTCTTCGTCAGAGTGCATGTGATTCTATGACATTCTTATGTTATTCTAATATAGAAGTGTTTTACATTTTAGTGACCATTATTGCATAGTATATAAAGTGTTCACAGACGTGTATTAGTCTGGTACATTCTTTGTTTGTTGAATCATATACTTTTAAATAATTTTTTAGCTTTATTTCACTTGTACCATTCACTCATTTGATATTAATTTTTCTTGATATATACACAAACATTAATACGTATATATTATCCCTCAGTTTTAGACTTTGAAATAATCCTTTCCTGCGCCCTCCACCTATCCTTGTACCTATATATATATATTTATTTTTTATGTATTTTCCAGTTTTCTGATCATGCAACTCATTTTGGCTTATAAAAGGCCACTCTTAATTGCACTAGAAGTAAGCCTTTTGCGCTTGTCAAGTTACACTCGTATTACGAGTGGAAAGTAAACTGTTTTTGCTCTCGCACTAACCCGACAAGCATAAAAAGCCAAACTTAGAATATTGCGTGCACGTTCTCAATGGAGAAAAAAAAAGTGGAACCCCACACACAAAATATATATTTCTACATATATCTGATGTTATTATGGCACAATATATAGCTATTCCTATATACAGTGTGTATAAATATATATATAATTATATATAGGTAAAGATATATACAGATATAGTATAAAGGAATATCTATTTATAAATACATAGAACATATTCTGCTATGTGCAGAACATTGAAATGTCAAATATTTACAATATAAATAAATATTGGGCAGTTCGGATAGATCAGTGCTTGAAATATCAGAAAACTCACATTATCTAATAAGCCTAGATGTAACGCCTCGGTTTTAATCAGATCTCATTTTCTATAATGTGGTTTAAATATGAGATTCAATAATGGAAATAACTGTGAAATTAAGTATGTAAAGATTGTCTAAAAACTTAGTCAAACAGCACTTGCCTTCCCAGCAGCTACACCTCTCACAGGGTGTAAGCCAAAATGACCAACAGCTCAGAAAAAAAGAAAGATTGTGGGAGGCGCCCAATGCAGTCTGTTCACTATGAACACCGTTTTTTAAAAACTGTCACCTAGATTTAGAGTTTGGCGGCCAAAGGGGTGCGTTAGCTACGCGTGCTTTTTTCCCCCCGCACCTTTTAAATACCGCTGGTATTTAGAGTTCACAGAAGGGCTGGGTTTTCAGTGCGTTAGGCTCCAAAAAGGGAGCGTAGAGCATAATTTAACGCCACTGCAACTCTAGATACCAGCGGTGCTTACGGACGCGACCAGCTTCAAAAACGTGCTTGTGCACGATATCCCCATAGAAAACAATGGGGCAGTTTGAGCTGAAAAAAACCTAACACCTGCAAAAAAGCAACGTTCAGCTCTTAACGCAGCCCCATTGTTTTCTATGGGGAAACACTTCCTATGTCTGCACCTAACACCCTAACATGTACCCCGAGTCTAAACACCCCTAACCTTACACTTATTAACCCCTAATCTGCCGCCCCCGCTATTGCTGACACCTGCATATTTTTTTTAACCCCTAATCTGCCGCTCCGTATACCGCCGCTACCTACATTATACCTATGTACACCTAATTTGCTACCCCTAACACCGCCGACCCCTATATTATATTTATTAACCCCTAATCTGCCCCCAACAACGTCGCCGCCAGCTACCTACAATAATTAACCCCTAATCTGCGGATCGGAGCTCACCGCTACTATAATAAATGTATTAACCCCTAAAGCTAAGTCTAACCCTAACACTAACACCCCCCTAAGTTAAATATAATTTAAATCTAACGAAATAAATTAACTCTTCCTATTTAAATCTAAATACTTAACTGTAAAATAAACCCTAATATAGCTACAATATAAATTATAATTATATTGTAGCTATTTTAGGATTAATATTTATTTTACAGGCAACTTTGTATTTATTTTAACCAGGTACAATAGCTATTAAATAGTTAAGAACTATTTAATAGCTACCTAGTTAAAATAATTACAAAATTACCTGTAAAATAAATCCTAACCTAAGTTACAATTAAACCTAACACTACACTATCAATAAATAAATTAAATAAAATTCCTACAAATAAATACAATTAAATAAACTAACTAAAGTACAAAAAATAAAAAAGAACTAAGTTACAAAAAATAAAAAAATATTTACAAACATAAGAAAAATATTACAACAATTTTAAACTAATTACACCTACTCTAAGCCCCCTAATAAAATAACAAAGACCCCCAAAATAAAAAAAATGCCCTACCCTATTCTAAATTACAAAAGTTCAAAGCTCTTTTACCTTACCAGCCCTTAAAAGGGCCCTTTGCGGGGCATGCCCCAAAGAATTCAGCTCTTTTGCCTGTAAAAAAAACATACAATACCCCCCCAACATTACAACCCACCACCCACATACCCCTAATCTAACCCAAACCCCCCTTAAATAAACCTAACACTAAGCCCCTGAAGATCTTCCTACCTTGTCTTCACCATGCCAGGTATCACCGATCGTTCCAGGCTCCAAAATCTTCATCCAAGCCCAAGCGGGGGCTGGCGATTCTATCAGCCAATCGGAATTAAGGTAGGCAAATTCTGATTGGCTGATGGAATCAGCCAATCAGAATCAAGTTCAATCCGATTGGCTGATTCAAACAGCCAATCAGATTGAGCTTGCATTCTATTGGCTGTTCCGATCAGCCAATAGAATGCAAGCTCAATCTGATTGGCTGATCGGATCAGCCAATCGGATTGAACTTGATTCTGATTGGCTGATTCCATCAGCCAATCAGAATTTTCCTACCTTAATTCCTACCTTAATTCCGATTGGCTGATCCTATCAGCCAATCGGAATTCGAGGGACGCCATCTTGGATGACGTCCCTTAAAGGAACCGTCATTCGTCGGGAAGTCGTCGGAAGAAGAAGATAGGTCCGCGGTGGAGGTCTTCAAGATGGAGCCGGTCGTCATCGGATGAAGATAGAAGATGCTGCTTGGATCAAGATGGTTGCCGGTCCAGATCGCCTCTTCTTCCCGGATAGGATGAAGACTTCGGAGCCTCTTCTGGACCTCTTCAGCCGCCGGATTATGGATCGCCAGCCCCCGCTTGGGCTTGGATGAAGATTTTGGAGCCTGGAACGATCGGTGATACCTGGCATGGTGAAGACAAGGTAGGAAGATCTTCAGGGGCTTAGTGTTAGGTTTATTTAAGGGGGGTTTGGGTTAGATTAGGTGTATGTGGGTGGTGGGTTGTAATGTTGGGGGGGGTATTGTATGTTTTTTTTTACAGGCAAAAGAGCTGAATTCTTTGGGGCATGCCCCGCAAAGGGCCCTTTTAAGGGCTGGTAAGGTAAAAGAGCTTTGAACTTTTGTAATTTAGAATAGGGTAGGGCATTTTTTTTATTTTGGGGGTCTTTGTTATTTTATTAGGGGGCTTAGAGTAGGTGTAATTAGTTTAAAATTGTTGTAATTTTTTTCTAATGTTTGTAAATATTTTTTTATTTTTTGTAACTTAGTTCTTTTTTATTTTTGTACTTTAGTTAGTTTATTTCATTGTATTTATTTGTAGGAATTCTATTTAATTTATTTATTGATAGTGTAGTGTTAGGTTTAATTGTAGATAATTGTAGGTAGTTTATTGAATTTATTTATTGATAGTGTAGTGTTAGGTTTAATTGTAACTTAGGTTAGGATTTATTTTACAGGTAATTATGTAATTATTTTAACTAGGTAACTATTAAATAGTTATTAACTATTTAATAGCTATTGTACCTGGTTAAAATAATTACAAAGTTACCTGTAAAATAAATATTAATCCTAAAATAGCTACAATATAATTATAATTTATATTGTAGCTATATTAAGGTTTATTTTACAGGTAAGTATTTAGCTTTAAATAGGAATATTTTATTTAATAATAGTTAATTTATTTCGTTAGATTTAAATTATATTTAATTTAGGGGGGTGTTAGGATTAGGGTTAGACTTAGCTTTAGGGGTTAAAAAATTTATTAGAATAGCGGTGAGCTCCGATCGGCAGATTAGGGGTTAATACTTGAAGTTAGGTGTCGGCGATGTTAGGGAGGGCAGATTAGGGGTTAATACTATTTATTATAGGGTTATTGATGCGGGAGTGAGGCGGATTAGGGGTTAATAACTTTCTTATAGTAGCGGTGCGGTCCGCTCGGCAGATTAGGGGTTAATAAGTGTAGGCAGGTGGAGGCGACGGTGAGGGGGGCAAATTAGGGGTTAATAAATATAATATAGGGGTCGGCGGTGTTAGGCGCAGCAGATTAGGGGTACATAGCTATAATGTAGATGGCAGCAGTGTACGGAGCGGCAGATTAGGGGTTAATAATAATATGCAGGGGTCAGCGATAGCGGGGGCGGCAGATTAGGGGTTAATAAATATAATATAGGGGACGGCGGTGTTAGAGGCAGCAGATTAGGGGTTCATAGGGATAATGTAGGTGGCAGCGGCGTGCGGTCGGCAGATTAGGGGTTAAAAATTTTTAATAGAGTGGCGGCGATGTGGGGGGACCTCGGTTTAGGGGTACATAGGTAGTTTATGGGTGTTAGTGTACTTTAGAGCACATTAGTTAAGAGCTTTATAAACCGGCGTTAGCCCAGAAAGCTCTTAACTACTGACTTTTTTCTGCGGCTGGAGTCTTGTCGTTAGAATTCTAACGCTCACTTCAGACACGACTCTAAATACCGGCGTTAGAAAGATCCCATTAAAAAGATAGGATACGCAAATGGCGTAGGGGGATCTGCGGTATGGAAAAGTCGCGGCTGCAAAGTGAGCGTTAGACCCTTTAATGACTGGCTCCAAATACCAGAGGGCGGTAAAAACCAGCGTTAGGAGCCTCTAACGCTGGTTTTCACAGCTACCACCAAACTCTAAATCTAGGTCTAAAAGAGGTAAACAAATTAAAATATTTATATATATATAATACAGGTAGCCCTCACTTTACGCCGGGGTTAGGTTCCAGAAGAAATGGTTGTAAATCGAAACCGTTGTAAATTGAAACCCAGTTTATAATGCAAGTCAATGGGAAGTGACGTGAGGGAGATAGGTTCCAGGCCCCTCTCAAAATTGTCATAAGTAACACCTAATACATTATTTTTAAAGCTTTGAAATGAAGACTTTACATGCTAAACAGCATTATAAACCTAATAAAATAATCACACAACACATAATATATAATTAAACTAAGTTAAATTAACAAAAACATTTGCTAAACAGCATTATAAACCTAATAAAATAATCACACAACACAGACTTCACTTGCATTTTTCTGCAAACAGTTCTTTCTATGCATTCCAATCTGTACTGATTTATAGAAAGGAAGATATTGTTCCTTTAAAATCTGCTCGATTGCTCAGGTCTGGTTAAACTGATTAATTTCAGCTTGCTTGGCTTTGCTGCAACACAAGCAGACAGCTCCACCTACTGGCTATTTTATTAAATGCACTGCTTTTCAATGCTTTTCAATAGCAGTCACATGACTGGAAAAAAAGGTTGTTATTCTGAAACGGTGTAAATTGAACCGTTGTAAAACGAGGGCCACCTGTATAGTACTTCACAAATATATAGAACAGAATCCCTCTCTAATATGTGATACAATATGTAGCTGTATTTGACTTCAATGTATTTGTAACACTTTATGTGATATTTTTAGTTCACACTATGTGCACATTTTTACAAGGGATACTCTTTGAATATTCTTTGCACAGATTATACTGATCTTTACATATGCACAAATTTTACATATCAAAGAAATATGTCTGCATTGATTTCTAAGCGTTTTCTTATCCCAAAACTGACTTATTCTCAGATATAGGTTTAGTCAAAATAACGTGATAATGGTTCATTCCATGAGCAAGATTATAAATAATAATTGCAGATTTTAAGTAGATTGCTCAGTTTCTACCATAAGGTTAAAAATCTGTTATCCGTGATTAACACAGACTACTGATGACGGCTCAATTGCTTACCGCCTCCCTCTGACAGGTCCTCCGATTCCTCTCACTTATATCTGCGGTTCTTTTTTGTTAGGACTGACAGCTCTGTGTCTCACCGCTTAATCCCCTCGATTCCTTTCGGTTTCTAACCACTGCTCCGACGGCTATGCACAAGCTGATGTCGGTGGTTCCAATAATAACCTGAATTTTCTCACCGCCAGAGACCAGCTGATGATTTATTCTTGCTGTGTGCGCACACTCCTGATTACTCCTACCACTCACCTGTACACTTTGGTAGGTGTCAGTGTATTAGAAAAGTTTCTTGTTCCTCTGTGTTGCGGTAATGGGAGTTGAAAGTTGTCTGAATAGAGTATTTGATCCCTTTCACTCTATATTCAGACCTTTGTATCTGCAGCTCTCTTTAACATCATTCAATATCCAGCAGTATATTATTGTTGATTGTTGAGATATTCAATTTACTTATATTGAAGCCCAAATATCCACACATAGCTATGGCTAGTGTTTATATTAAATCCATTGATAACATGATATGTTTAGGGTACAACAGTATTATACTGCACAATACAATTAGGGAATTAATTCCCTGATTCACCTATTAACCCCTGATATATCAATTTTAATTGAATAATTTTTCTGAGCTATCAGAAAAGGAATTTATCTTCAATATAGTGCATTTACTTGATACCACTTGCTCTCTCAACCCTAGTGGTACCCAGATAACTCTGGATATTTCCCACCAAGGGTATCGATTGTCAACCTTTTTCTTTATTCCACATAGGGTAACATTAGCAATTCACCTTCAATTCAGCTCTCAGCTTAACCTATAGCATATATGACTGATTTTGTGGCATATTTGACCTTTCACATGCTATCTCCACCCCAGGTCGTAATTTTAATTTGAACCCTGTTTTTAGTCTCAATTTAATAAAAGTTACATTTTATTTATACTCATGTACCTGATCCCATAACGAGAGACATTCTCCTTTTTAGTCCATATTAATGCACTTATTTTTCTTGACAAGTAGGCGAAGATCACAAAGTGTCCGAGCTAGAGGTGCGCTTGTGACTGCAGGCGTAAGAGGCAAGCAAAAACCAGACAGTAGGAGGCAAGCGATCAAAACAATAGCAGGCTGCTCTCTTGAAGTGGTAGTGAGTCAGATGAATCCTAGAGGGAAGAAAAGAGGCGCCAACATCGAGTAGTAAATTCTAAACAGGTAGGCGAGGTCCAAGATAACCGGACCCCACAGGATGGCAACTCACCAGATCCAGCGGCACAACCGGAGTGCCGTTCTAGACAGCACGGGACTCAGAGCAGTCGCCCGTAAGACTGGGGGAGTCGTCCAATCAAGTCCAGCGTGGGTAGGGATCAAGTGGACAAATCAGCAGGGCCCTTTGAAAGCCACAACGAACATAGAGACCGTAGTCTCAAGTAGATAAAAAAACAAGTCCAGGAGCGAAATTGTGATAAAAGTGTAATTCCTTTAATACACGATAAAAAACAATGCAACGCGTTTCTCAGCAATAATACTGCTGTTTCATCAGGCTGAAAAAACGATTTCTGGAAAAGAAATATCCCCCACATATTATTGAGGGTGGATATAATAGAGCAAGGTCTGATGACAAATACTTTGAGAAAATTAATAAAGCCATTGTGCCAATGGATAGTTTTCCTTTGTTCATCACCCAGTATAATAATAATCACCTACTAATTAAGAATGTCCTAACTAAATACTGGGGCATTCTAACCAAAGACCCAGTATTGGGTAATCTAATTGGTGATGCACCAAGGTTAGTCTTCAAAAGGGCCCCTACTCGTGCTCCTAGCAAGATCATTAGGAATAGGAAGAGTCAGACCACTGATTATATATTGAGATCTGGCTCTAATATTCAAGGGGTACATAGATGTAACATTAGGAGGTGTAAATTATGTGACCATATACCTCACATGACTAAAATCTTCAAATCAAATGTTACGGGCTGACAATATTCTATTTCTGGTCAGATTTCGTGTGCCTCTAAATATGTGGTTTTTCTTCTTACATGTTTATGTGGGATTCAATACATCGAACGTACCTGCAGAAGATTGAGCATCAGATGGTCGGAACATTTACGTAACATTAAAAATAATAACAAGAACCATAGTGTACCAAGACACTGTAATCTGAAACATCCCGGTAATACGAATTGTCTTAATATTACACCGATTGAATTTATTCCCAAATCTCATTTATATAATAGATTCTTCAGATTAAGGCAGAGAGAGACGTATTGGATCCATGTGTTAAAAAGCATGTATCCCAATGGTCTCAACCTTAATATTGATTTGGCAGCTTTCATCTGAGGTGTATCCACTATTTTATACATTGTGATAGCACACTAGTGGGGCTGCCACAATTACCATTAATGGTTAAATAGAATCTTAAATGTATGATTAATTTCAATATGCTTTTGGCTGGTTACTGACATTTCTTGATGAAGAAGATGTATCCAACCTGTGACTGTGTTCAATAGAGATATACGTATCAAATATTTTATTATTATTTTGTATTATTTAATTGGTATGGCCTGTCCAAGGGTAGGTAGCACCCCTCTTATACATTTATATTTGATATCACATTTTATTTATAATGAGTACTTATTGCAAATTTAAGTATTACCATTGTTCTTGACTATCAATACTTTCCCATAACATTAGGATTACTATAGTGATGTATGGGGCGGTGGCTATATTAGGTCTGATAGGGAAGGCCACTATATAGAGAGGACTTAAATGAGTGTATAAGATGGACGTATTGATTCATCTTCTAATCTGGGACAATGTGTCTTGGTGAACTCTGTTAAAAATCCTGAACTTTCTTTTTTTATTATTGTTTTGAATATATTTGTTTTACATATTATCCTTACATGTCTAGGTATATACAGACAAGATTAAATTATTAATCATGTCAGACCAGTCGGATAGCAGGCTGTTGCTTTTCCTCCCTGGACTTAGGAGCGTCATATTACGCCTATTGAGGTGTGTAGCCGGCCTGAGATCCGACTAGCTGTATAAGGTGCTATACGATAAATTTAGATATACTGACTTTTATTATGTTTTAATGTTTTTAGACAAGTCCGATATTTAGATTGTCATGCCAGGTCTATTGGATTAGCAGGTTGTTACAGTTGATTGTTATATTTATCCCCCTCAGAGCCACTGAGCGTCATATGAAGCTGCTGGAGGTGGGTAACTGACCTGAGATCCGATTGGCTGTTGGACATGATTTAAAGGAGCTTTTTAAAGTAAGGTCAAAACAGCCTGATGAAACAGCAGTATTATTGCTGAGAAACGCGTCACATTGTTTTTTTGTGTATTAAAGGAATTACACTTTTATCACAATTTCGCTCCTGGACTTGTTTTTTTATCTAATTGAGACTACGGTCTCTATGTTCGTTGTGGCTTCCGAGGGGCCATGCTGATTTGTCCACTTGATCCCTACCCACGCTGGACTTGATTGGACGACTCCCCCAGTCATACGGGCGACTGCTCTGAGTCCCGTGCTGCCTAGAACGACACTCCGGTTGTGCCGCTGGATCTGGTGAGTTGCCATACTGTGGGGTCCGGTTATCTTGGATCTCGCCTACCTGTTTAGAATTTACTATCCGATGTTGGCGCCTCTTTTCTTCCCTCTAGGATTCATCTGACTTATTTTTCTTGGACTCTGGAGTGCTATTAGTGTATACTATTCCTCTCTACCCTCTTTTCCAATGTGTACAAATGTATTTAGGTGTTTATATGTGTATATATGTCTGTAAATACATATACACATATAAATACATAAATACATATGTACACATATATAGACATTTATATATATATATATACACACATTTGTATCCATCTTTAGACATGTATATGTATATATCTCAATGTTAACCCCTTAACGACGCATGTCGTACAGGGTACATCTTACACAAACTGGTCTTTGAAGACCAGCGACGTACCCTGTACGTCGTCAGGGGTTTCAAGCGGCTGGAAGCGATCCTGATCGCTTCCAGACGCTTTCAAGGTATTGCAGTGATGCCTCGATATTGAGGCATCACTGCAATACCTTTTTAGGCACACCGATGCAGAGAGAGCCACTCTGTGGCCCTCTCTGCATTGGCCAGTAATGGTGCCGATCTTTGGTGGGTGGGAGCCATTGCAGGGAGGCGGGTGGGCGGCCCTTCGCTGGGGAACTTCCTTCCAGCCAGCTGGTCTCCATGCTGGGTGCGTGCACCCGCGGTCTAGGGCAATTGCTGGAAAAATCAAATTGCTGGAGAGATTGTTGGGAGAGGGTGGTGGGTGCAGAGGAGGGGTGAGCTAGGAGTTTTTTGTAAATACAAGTTCTTTGTAAATAATCTCAGTGAGAAACCTAATATTTGTGAAAAAGTTTGTGAAAAAGTGAACGATTTTTTTTATTTGATCGCATTTGGGGGGGAAATGGTGGCATGAAATATACCAAAATGGGCCTAGATCAATACTTTGCGTTGTCTACTAAAAAATATATATATACATGTCACGGTATATTCAGGGATTCCTGACAGATATTAGTGTTCCAATGTAACTAGCACTAATTTTGAAAAAAAAAATGGTTTGGAAATAGCAAAGTGCTACTTGTATTTATTGCCCTATAACTTACAAAAAAGCAAAGAACATGTAAACATTGGATATTTCTAAACTCAGGACAAAATTTAGAAACTATTTAGCATGGGTGTTTTTTGGAGGTTGTAGATGTGCAACAGATTTTGGGGGTCAAAGTTAGAAAGTGTGTTTTTTTCCATTTTTTCATAATATTTTATAATTTTTTTTATGGTAAATTATAAGATATGATGAAAATAATGGTATCTTTAGAAAGTCCATTTAATGGCGAGAAAAACTGTATGTAATATGTGTGGGTACAGTAAATGAGTAAGAGGAAAATTACAGCAAAACACAAACACTGCAGAAATGTAAAAATAGCCCTGGTCCTTAAGAGAAAGAAATTGAAAAATGGTCTTGTCCTTAAGGGGTCAAAGGGATATTCCAGCCAAAATTGGAAACCACATGGGTGCATTTCTGTATTGAACAGAAGCAATTTTGTAATATACATGCATTAGCAAAAATGCTTCTAATGAAAGCTATAGCTGTTTCAAAAGTGTATTTAAGTATGCACCGTGCACCAGCATTTTAAACATAACACTTGTTCAGAGAGCCTAAGGTGCATGTACCATCTGGTAATGACTCAATTTGTTAATTGCTGACATAATACAAGCCCCACTGATGATCTGAGCAGCTGCATTATTTAAATTGTGGATGCAGTGAAAATATTTAGCTATGCTTCACTGCAGGCTCGCCAGAAACACGGGCCCTCAAGCTCCATTCGGAGCTTGATAAATGGGCCTCCATATCTGGACCTATAATGTTGTCTCTTTTTTTTTAGGTATATGATAGCAATGTGGTAACTACTGAGCCGGCCTTTTTTGGACCAACTGATTCACGAAAATAATTTTCAATGGTAGTTACATAGGGACCACTCTTGGGCCATATGATTTTTTTTATAGAGCATAACTTGATCGTGAGCTAGGCGGTACAAGCTAAATTAATACACCCTGGATGCTAAAAGCAGCTAGCCCACCCGGAAACACCCGCCCTCGGAGGACTAACATCCCAATTAGGTTCAGCTTTAGGGACCTGCATACTAGAATAACTAAAGAGTAAGATAAAATGTGATACACTGATTCACCCCAAGGCTAATGTGTAGAGTGTGCTATAAAGAATATATGTGTGCTAAGACAGGGGTTAAACTCTTATATTGAACTGGGGGTTGATGACCCAATTTGTAGAAACTTTTATGACCCTTATGTAGCTTTCCTGGGTATAGAAGCAATAAGAGCCCCAACGTATTTTTAACTCTAAAGGCATCTATAATTGATATTGAAGAAAGATGTACTATCTAGCTTGTCACAGGTGTCAAAATAAAATAAAGAGAATAGACCAAAATTTGAAAAAGCGTTAAATAGCTAGCAGTCCAATCCTATGAACCAAATTGCATATAGAATATATGGGGGAACTGTAATTCAAGTAGGAGTAAGAGACAGGTAATCTAGTCCCGTATCATGTTTTTAAACTAAAAAAGTCTTCAATAACATATGAGGGACTGAATGGTATAATGGGAAAGATCGTATGCCCGGATTTGACGGCATCAATCAGAATGAAGTAACCCGATCCCCAATCGGGTGAATTGAAGTTCCCTTTTGGTGCAGTAAAGGCTTGAGGTGGAATAGAATTTGGAGTAGCACTGTCGGAGGTGTGTCCCTTGGAAGATCTGAGCCGTTAGAGTCTGGGAATGAGGAAGGGAAGGCTTGTGCAAGCGCACATCTGTGACTGCGGGAAAGGATTTCCCAGGGAAGCGGAAGAAAGACGAGGTGTGCGGGTAAGAGGCTGTGCACAAGATTGCAACAGCTTCTCGTGGAGAGGACCAACTAGAGGGGTTAAAGTCACTGGACTTCACCGGATCTATGCATGGCTCTTTGCGATTTTTCAGGGTGGCCGGCCGTATCCACCCGCTCTAGAAGCTGTTTCCCCCGAGATGCCGCCTCAGTCCCAGTCGTGATGTAGTTAGGTATGACTTCCAAACCACTCTTTGTTGCCATAGGGTAGCTTCCTGTTGAATCATAGGAGACTGAAGCCATGAAGCTGGAGCAAGTTGGGTGATCTTGGTCTCATTGGTGAGAGGGTGTAAGCAATTCTGCTGAATGTGTGGCGCCATTGCGGTCGCCATTCGCAGGTCCGTTTTCGGGTGTTATTGAGGGCGGGCTTTGCTAAAGATAAGAGGTGAGCAAAATTATCATTCATCCTCCGAGCTAGGGCCTTTAGGAGGGCCCGTACTGTGTTGCATGATGTAATGCTCCTTGTCACTGGTGGATCACAATCTGCTTGAACTGTACTCAATACTTTTTATGTAGGAATCTTTAGGTGAATATATACCTTTAATTGTGTAATTGTATCATTTACCTCTTTAAACCTACTATGAAAAAGTAGGGGGATGAGAGGTTAATGAATTTAGTTTGATGATCCTAACTGTTTAAATAATTAGCAACAGAAAGGAAGGAACCAACAAAGTAACACTTACTCAGTGTAACGTTTAAACCAGGTTAACAGGAGGTCCGCATCCAGAGTCTGTAAATATGTGGTGTTATGATGTTATACAGCTGGTAACTGAGAGAACAACCTCCTGCTAATGATTCTAAGCACTCCGGACACAGGGAGAGATGTAATGCAGCTGCTGACAGGCACTGAGTGGAAATGCTCCAGACACAGGGAGAGAGGTAATGCAGCAGCTGACAGGTACTGAGTGGAAATGCTCCAGACACAGGGAGAGAGGTAATGCAGCAGCTTACAGGCACTGAGTGGAAATGCTCTAGACACAGGGAGAGAGGTAATGCAGCACCTGATAAGCACTGAGTGGAAATGCTCCAGACACAGGGAGAGAGGTAATGCAGCAGCTGACAGGCACTGAGTGGAAATGCTCTAGACACAGGGGAGAGAGGTAATGCAGCTGCTGACAGGCACTGAATGGAAATGCTCCAGACACAGGGAGAGAGGTAGTGCACATGCTCACAGGCACAGAGTGAAAATGCTCCAGACACAAGGACAGAGGTAATGTAGCAGCTGACAGGCACTGAGTGGAAATGCTCCAGACACAGGGAGAGAGGTAATGCAGCAGCTGACAGGCACTGAGTGGAAATGCTCCAGACAGAGGAAGAAAGTTAATGCAGCAGCTGATAAGCACTGAGTGGAAATGCTGACAGGCACTGAGTTGAAATGCTCCAGACACAGGGAGAGAGGTAATGCAGCAGCTGATAAGCACTGAGTGGAAATGCTCCAGACACAGGGAGAGAGGTAATGCAGCAGCTGACAGGCACTGAGTGGAAACACTACAGACACAGGGAGAGAGGTAATGCAGCAGCTGATAAGCACTGAGTGGAAATGCTCCAGACACAGGGAGAGAGGTAATGCAGCAGCTAACAGACACTGAGTGGAAATGCTCCAGACACAGGGAGAGAGGTAATGCAGCAGCTCACAGGCACTGAGTGGAAATGCTCCAGACACAGGGAGAGAGGTAATGCAGCAGCTGAAAAGCACTGAGTGGAAATGCTCCAGACACAGGGAGAGGGGTAATGCAGCAGCTGATAGGCACTGAGTGGAAATGCTCCAGACACAGGGAGAGAGGTAATGCAGCAGCTGATAAGCACTGAGTGGAAATGTTCCAGACACAGGGAGAGAGGTAATGCAGCAGCTGACAGGCAATGCATGGAAATGCTCCAGACACAGGGAGAAAGGTAATGCAGCAGCTGACAGGCACTGAGTGGAAATGCTGCAGACACAGGGAGAGAGGTAATGCAGCTGCTGACAGGCACTGAGTGGAAATGCTCCAGACACAGGGAGAGAGGTAATGCAGCAGCTGATAAGCACTGAGTGGAAATGTTCCAGACACAGGGAGAGAGGTAATGCAGCAGCTGACAGGCAATGAGTGGAAATGCTCCAGACACAGGGAGAGAGGTAATGCAGCAGCTGACAGGCACTGAGTGGAAATGCTCCAGACAGAGGAAGAAAGTTAATGCAGCAGCTGATAAGCACTGAGTGGAAATGCTCCAGACACAGGGAGAGAGGTAATGCAGCAGCTGACAGGCACTGAGTGGAAACACTACAGACACAGGGAGAGAGGTAATGCAGCAGCTGACAGGCACTGAGTGGAAACACTACAGACACAGGGAGAGAGGTAATGCAGCAGCTGACCGGCACTGAGTGGAAATGCTCCAGACACAGGGAGAGAGGTAATGCAGCAGCTGATAAGCACTGAGTGGAAATGCTCCAGACGCAGGGAGAGAGGTAATGCAGCAGCTGACAGGCACTGAGTGGAAATGCTCCAGACACAAGGAGAGAGGTAATGCAGAAGCTGACAGGCACTGAGTGGAAATGATCCAGACACAGGGAGAGAGGTAATGCAGCAGCTGATAAGCACTGAGTGGAAATGCTCCAGACACAGGGAGAGAGGTAATGCAGCAGCTGACAGGCACTGAGTTGAAATGCACCAGACACAGGGAGAGAGGTAATGCAGCAGCTGACAGGCACTGAGTGGAAATGCTCCAGACACAGGGAGAGAGGTAATGCAGCTGCTGACAGGCACTAAGTGGAAACGCTCCAGACACAGGGAGAGAGGTAATGCAGCAGCTGATAAGCACTGAGTGGAAATGCTCCAGCAACGGGGAGAGAGGTAATGCAGCAGCTGATAGGCACTGAGTGGAAATGCTCCAGACACAGGGAGGGAGGTAATGCAGCTGCTAACAGGCACTGAGTGGAAATGCTGCAGACACAGGGAGAGAGGTAATGCAGCAGCTGATAGACACTGAGTGGAAATGATCCAGACACAGGGAGAGAGGTAATGCAGCAGCTGACAAGCAATGAGTGGAAATGCTCCAGACACAGGGAGAGAGGTAATGCAGCAGCTGACAGGCACTGAGTGGAAATGCTCCAGACAGAGGAAGAAAGTTAATGCAGCAGCTGATAAGCACTGAGTGGAAATGCTCCAGACACAGGGAGAGAGGTAATGCAGCAGCTGACAGGCACTGAGTGGAAACACTACAGACACAGGGAGAGAGGTAATGCAGCAGCTGACAGGCACTGAGTGGAAACACTACAGACACAGGGAGAGAGGTAATGCAGCAGCTGACCGGCACTGAGTGGAAATGCTCCAGACACAGGGAGAGAGGTAATGCAGCAGCTGATAAGCACTGAGTGGAAATGCTCCAGATGCAGGGAGAGAGGTAATGCAGCAGCTGACAGGCACTGAGTGGAAATGCTCCAGACACAGGGAGAGAGGTAATGCAGCAGCTGACAGGCACTGAGTGGAAATGCTCCAGACACAAGGATAGAGGTAATGCAGAAGCTGACAGGCACTGAGTGGAAATGATCCAGACACAGGGAGAGAGGTAATGCAGCAGCTGATAAGCACTGAGTGGAAATGCTCCAGACACAGGAAGAGAGGTAATGCAGCAGCTGACAGGCACTGAGTTGAAATGCACCAGACACAGGGAGAGAGGTAATGCAGCAGCTGACAGGCACTGAGTGGAAATGCTCCAGACACAGGGAGAGAGGTAATGCAGCTGCTGACAGGCACTAAGTGGAAACGCTCCAGACACAGGGAGAGAGGTAATGCAGCAGCTGATAAGCACTGAGTGGAAATGCTCCAGACACGGGGAGAGAGGTAATGCAGCAGCTGATAGGCACTGAGTGGAAATGCTCCAGACACAGGGAGGGAGGTAATGCAGCTGCTGACAGGCACTGAGTGGAAATGCTGCAGACACAGGGAGAGAGGTAATGCAGCAGCTGATAGACACTGAGTGGAAATGATCCAGACACAGGGAGAGAGGTAATGCAGCAGCTGACAGGCACTGAGTGGAAATGCTGACAGGCACTGAGTTGAAATGCTCCAGACACAGGGAGAGAGGTAATGCATTAGCTGATAAGCACTGAGTGGAAATGCTCCAGACACAGGGAGAGAGGTAATGCAGCAGCTGACAGGCACTGAGTGGAAACACTACAGACACAGGGAGAGAGGTAATGCAGCAGCTGACAGGCACTGAGTAGAAACACTACAGACACAGGGAGAGAGGTAATGCAGCAGCTGATAAGCACTGAGTGGAAATGCTCCAGACACAGGGAGAGAGGTAATGCAGCAGCTGACAGGCACTGAGTGGAAATGCTCCAGACACAGGGAGAGAGGTAATGCAGCAACTGACAGGCACTGAGTGGAAATGCTCCAGACACAGGGAGAGAGGTAATGCAGCTGCTCACAGGCACTGAGTGGAAATGCTCCAGACACAGGGAGAGAGGTAATGCAGCAGCTGATAAGCACTGAGTGGAAATGCTCCAGACACAGGGAAAGAGGTAATGCAGCAGCTGATAAGCACTGAGTGGAAATGCTCCAGACACAGGGAGAGAGGTAATGCAGCTGCTGACAGGCACTGAGTGGAAATGCTCCAGACACAGGGAGAGAGGTAATGCAGCAGCTGATAAGCACTGAGTGGAAATGCTTCAGACACAGGGAGAGAGGTAATGCAGCAGCTGACAGGCACTGAGTGGAAACACTCCAGACACAGGGAGACAGGTAATGCAGCAGCTGATAAGCACTGAGTGGAAATGCTCTAGACACAGGGACAGAGGTAATGCAGCAGCTGACCGGCACTGAGTGGAAATGCTCCAGACACAGGGAGAGAGGTAATACAGCAGCTGATAAGCACTGAGTGGAAATGCTCCAGACACAGGGAGAGAGGTAATGCAGCAGCAGATAAGCACTGAGTGGAAATGTTCCAGACACAGGGAGAGAGGTAATGCAGCAGCTGACAGGCACTGAGTGTAATTGCTCCAGACACAGGGAGAGAGGTAATGCAGCAACTGACAGGCACTGGGTGGAAATGCTCCAGACACAGGGAGAGAGGTTATGCAGCTGCTGACAGGCACTGAGTGGAAATGCTCCAGACACAGGGAGAGAGGTAATGCAGCAGCTGATAAGCACTGAGTGGAAATGCTCCAGACACAGGGAGAGAGGTAATGCAGCAGCTGATAAGTACTGAGTGGAAATGCTCCAGACACAGGGAGAGAGGTAATGCAGCTGCTGACAGGCACTGAGTGGAAATGCTCCAGACACAGGGAGAGAGGTAATGCAGCAGCTGATAAGCACTGAGTGGAAATGCTCTAGACACAGGGAGAGAGGTAATGCAGCAGCTGACAGGCACTAAGTGGAAATGCTCCAGACACAGGGAGAGAGGTAATGCAGCAGCTGATAAGCACTGAGTGGAAATGCTCTAGACACAGGGACAGAGGTAATGCAGCAGCTGACAGGCACTGAGTGGAAATGCTCCAGACACAGGGAGAGAGGTAATGCAGCAGCTGATAAGCACTGAGTGGAAATGCTCCAGACACAGGGAGAGAGGTAATGCATCAGCTGACAGGCACTGAGTGGAAATGCTCCAGACACAGGGAGAGAGGTAATGCAGCAAGTGACAGGCACTGAGTGGAAATGCTCCAGACACAGGGAGAGAGGTAATGCAGCTGCTGACAGGCACTGAGTGGAAATGCTCCAGACACAGGGAGAGAGGTAATGCAGCAGCTGATAAGCACTGAGTGGAAATGCTCCAGACACAGGGAAAGAGGTAATGCAGCAGCTGATAAGCACTGAGTGGAAATGCTCCAGACACAGGGAGAGAGGTAATGCAGCTGCTGACAGGCACTGAGTGGAAATGCTCCAGACACAGGGAGAGAGCTAATGCAGCAGCTGATAAGCACTGAGTGGAAATGCTCCAGACACAGGGAGAGAGGTAATACAGCTGCTGACAGGCACTGAGTGGAAATGCTCCAGACACAGGGAGAGAGGTAATGCAGCAGCTGATAAGCACTGAGTGGAAATGCTCTAGGCACAGGGACAGAGGTAATGCAGCAGCTGACAGGCACTGAGTGGAAATGCTCCAGACACAGGGAAAGAGGTAATGCAGCAGCTGATAAGCACTGAGTGGAAATGCTCCAGACGCAGGGAGAGAGGTAATGCAGCAGCTGACAGGCACTGAGTGGAAATGCTCCAGACACAGGGAGAGAGGTAATGTAGCAGCTGACAGGCACTGAATGGAAATGCACCAGACACAGGGAGAGAGGTAATGCAGAGGCTGACAGGCACTGAGTGGAAATGCTCCAGACACAGGGAAAGAGGTAATGCAGCAGCTGATAAGCACTGAGTGGAAATGCTCCAGACACAGGGAGAGAGGTAATGCAGCAGCTGACAGGCACTGAGTGTAATTGCTCCAGACACAGGGAGAGAGGTAATGCAGCAACTGACAGGCACTGAGTGGAAATGCTCCAGACACATGGAGAGAGGTAATGCAGCTGCTGACAGGCACTGAGTGGAAATGCTCCAGACACAGGGAGAGAGGTAATGCAGCAGCTGATAAGCACTGAGTGGAAATGCTCCAGACACAGGGAGAGAGGTAATGCAGCAGCTGATAAGCACTGAGTGGAAATGCTCCAGACACAGGGAGAGAGGTAATGCTGCTGCTGACAGGCACTGAGTGGAAATGCTCCAGACACAGGGAGAGAGGTAACGCAGCAGCTGATAAGCACTGAGTGGAAATGCTCTAGACACAGGGAGAGAGGTAATGCAGCAGCTGACAGGCACTGAGTGGAAACACTACAGACACAGGGAGAGAGGTAATGCAGCAGCTGACAGGCACTGAGTGGAAACACTACAGACACAGGGAGAGAGGTAATGCAGCAGCTGACCGGCACTGAGTGGAAATGCTCCAGACACAGGGAGAGAGGTAATGCAGCAGCTGATAAGCACTGAGTGGAAATGCTCCAGATGCAGGGAGAGAGGTAATGCAGCAGCTGACAGGCACTGAGTGGAAATGCTCCAGACACAGGGAGAGAGGTAATGCAGCAGCTGACAGGCACTGAGTGGAAATGCTTCAGACACAAGGAGAGAGGTAATGCAGAAGCTGACAGGCACTGAGTGGAAATGATCCAGACACAGGGAGAGAGGTAATGCAGCAGCTGATAAGCACTGAGTGGAAATGCTCCAGACACAGGGAGAGAGGTAATGCAGCAGCTGACAGGCACTGAGTTGAAATGCACCAGACACAGGGAGAGAGTTAATGCAGCAGCTGACAGGCACTGAGTGGAAATGCTCCAGACACAGGGAGAGAGGAAATGCAGCTGCTGACAGGCACTAAGTGGAAACGCTCCAGACACAGGGAGAGAGGTAATGCAGCAGCTGATAAGCACTGAGTGGAAATGCTCCAGACACAGGGAGAGAGGTAATGCAGCAGCTGATAGGCACTGAGTGGAAATGCTCCAGACACAGGGAGGGAGGTAATGCAGCTGCTGACAGGCACTGAGTGGAAATGCTGCAGACACAGGGAGAGAGGTAATGCAGCAGCTGATAGACACTGAGTGGAAATGATCCAGACACAGGGAGAGAGGTAATGCAGCAGCTGACAGGCACTGAGTGGAAATGCTGACAGGCACTGAGTTGAAATGCTCCAGACACAGGGAGAGAGGTAATGCAGCAGCTGATAAGCACTGAGTGGAAATGCTCCAGACACAGGGAGAGAGGTAATGCAGCAGCTGACAGGCACTGAGTGGAAACACTACAGACACAGGGAGAGAGGTAATGCAGCAGCTGACAGGCACTGAGTGGAAACACTACAGACACAGGGAGAGAGGTAATGCAGCAGCTGATAATCACTGAGTGGAAATGCTCCAGACACAGGGAGAGAGGTAATGCAGCAGCTGACAGGCACTGAGTGGAAATGCTCCAGACACAGGGAGAGAGGTAATGCAGCAACTGACAGGCACTGAGTGGAAATGCTCCAGACACAGGGAGAGAGGTAATGCAGCTGCTGACAGGCACTGAGTGGAAATGCCCCAGACACAGGGAGAGAGGTAATGCAGCAGCTGATAAGCACTGAGTGGAAATGCTCCAGACACAGGGAGAGAGGTAATGCAGCAGCTGATAAGCACTGAGTGGAAATGCTCCAGACACAGGGAGAGAGGTAATGCAGCTGCTGACAGGCACTGAGTGGAAATGCTCCAGACACAGGGAGAGAGGTAATGCAGCAGCTGATAAGCACTGAGTGGAAATGCTTCAGACACAGGGAGAGAGGTAATGCAGCAGCTGACAGGCACTGAGTGGAAACACTCCAGACACAGGGAGACAGGTAATGCAGCAGCTGATAAGCACTGAGTGGAAATGCTCTAGACACAGGGACAGAGGTAATGCAGCAGCTGACCGGCACTGAGTGGAAATGCTCCAGACACAGGGAGAGAGGTAATGCAGCAGCTGATAAGCACTGAGTGGAAATGCTCCAGACACAGGGAGAGAGGTAATGCAGCAGCTGACAGGCACTGAGTGTAATTAATCCAGACACAGGGAGAGAGGTAATGCAGCAACTGACAGGCACTGGGTGGAAATGCTCCAGACACAGGGAGAGAGGTAATGCAGCTGCTGACAGGCACTGAGTGGAAATGCTCCAGACACAGGGAGAGAGGTAATGCAGCAGCTGATAAGCACTGAGTGGAAATGCTCCAGACACAGGGAGAGAGGTAATGCAGCAGCTGATAAGCACTGAGTGGAAATGCTCCAGACACAGGGAGAGAGGTAATGCAGCTGCTGACAGGCACTGAGTGGAAATGCTCCAGACACAGGGAGAGAGGTAACGCAGCAGCTGATAAGCACTGAGTGGAAATGCTCTAGACACAAGGAGAGAGGTAATGCAGCAGCTGACAGGCACTAAGTGGAAATGCTCCAGACACAGGGAGAGAGGTAATGCAGCAGCTGATAAGCACTGAGTGGAAATGCTCTAGACACAGGGACAGAGGTAATGCAGCAGCTGACAGGCACTGAGTGGAAATGCTCCAGACACAGGGAGAGAGGTAATGCAGCAGCTGATAAGCACTGAGTGGAAATGCTCCAGACACAGGGAGAGTGGTAATGCATCAGCTGACAGGCACTGAGTGGAAATGCTCCAGACACAGGGAGAGAGGTAATGCAGCAAGTGACAGGCACTGAGTGGAAATGCTCCAGACACAGGGAGAGAGGTAATGCAGCTGCTGACAGGCACTGAGTGGAAATGCTCCAGACACAGGGAGAGAGGTAATGCAGCAGCTGATAGGCACTGAGTGGAAATGCTCCAGACACAGGGAGGGAGGTAATGCAGCAGCTGACAGGCACTGAGTGGAAATGCTGCAGACACAGGGAGAGAGGTAATGTAGCAGCTGATAGACACTGAGTGGAAATGATCCAGACACAGGGAGAGAGGTAATGCAGCAGCTGACAGGCACTGAGTGGAAATGCTGACAGGCACTGAGTTGAAATGCTCCAGACACAGGGAGAGAGGTAATGCAGCAGCTGATAAGCACTGAGTGGAAATGCTCCAGACACAGGGAGAGAGGTAATGCAGCAGCTGACAGGCACTGAGTGGAAACACTACAGACACAGGGAGAGAGGTAATGCAGCAGCTGACAGGCACTGAGTGGAAACACTACAGACACAGGGAGAGAGGTAATGCAGCAGCTGATATTCACTGAGTGGAAATGCTCCAGACACAGGGAGAGAGGTAATGCAGCAGCTGACAGGCACTGAGTGGAAATGCTCCAGACACAGGGAGAGAGGTAATGCAGCAACTGACAGGCACTGAGTGGAAATGCTCCAGACACAGGGAGAGAGGTAATGCAGCTGCTGACAGGCACTGAGTGGAAATGCCCCAGACACAGGGAGAGAGGTAATGCAGCAGCTGATAAGCACTGAGTGGAAATGCTCCAGACACAGGGAAAGAGGTAATGCAGCAGCTGATAAGCACTGAGTGGAAATGCTCCAGACACAGGGAGAGAGGTAATGCAGCTGCTGACAGGCACTGAGTGGAAATGCTCCAGACACAGGGAGAGAGGTAATGCAGCAGCTGATAAGCACTGAGTGGAAATGCTTCAGACACAGGGAGAGAGGTAATGCAGCAGCTGACAGGCACTGAGTGGAAACACTCCAGACACAGGGAGACAGGTAATGCAGCAGCTGATAAGCACTGAGTGGAAATGCTCTAGACACAGGGACAGAGGTAATGCAGCAGCTGACCGGCACTGAGTGGAAATGCTCCAGACACAGGGAGAGAGGTAATGCAGCAGCTGATAAGCACTGAGTGGAAATGCTCCAGACACAGGGAGAGAGGTAATGCAGCAGCTGACAGGCACTGAGTGTAATTACTCCAGACACAGGGAGAGAGGTAATGCAGCAACTGACAGGCACTGGGTGGAAATGCTCCAGACACAGGGAGAGAGGTAATGCAGCAGCTGACAGGCACTGAGTGGAAATGCTCCAGACACAGGGAGAGAGGTAATGCAGCAGCTGATAAGCACTGAGTGGAAATGCTCCAGACACAGGGAGAGAGGTAATGCAGCAGCTGATAAGCACTGAGTGGAAATGCTCCAGACACAGGGAGAGAGGTAATGCAGCTGCTGACAGGCACTGAGTGGAAATGCTCCAGACACAGGGAGAGAGGTAACGCAGCAGCTGATAAGCACTGAGTGGAAATGCTCTAGACACAGGGAGAGAGGTAATGCAGCAGCTGACAGGCACTAAGTGGAAATGCTCCAGACACAGGGAGAGAGGTAATGCAGCAGCTGATAAGCACTGAGTGGAAATGCTCTTGACACAGGGACAGAGGTAATGCAGCAGCTGACAGGCACTGAGTGGAAATGCTCCAGACACAGGGAGAGAGGTAATGCAGCAGCTGATAAGCACTGAGTGGAAATGCTCCAGACACAGGGAGAGAGGTAATGCATCAGCTGACAGGCACTGAGTGGAAATGCTCCAGACACAGGGAGAGAGGTAATGCAGCAAGTGACAGGCACTGAGTGGAAATGCTCCAGACACAGGGAGAGAGGTAATGCAGCTGCTGACAGGCACTGAGTGGAAATGCTCCAGACACAGGGAGAGAGGTAATGCAGCAGCTGATAAGCACTGAGTGGAAATGCTCCAGACACAGGGAAAGAGGTAATGCAGCAGCTGATAAGCACTGAGTGGAAATGCTCCAGACACAGGGAGAGAGGTAATGCAGCTGCTGACAGGCACTGAGTGGAAATGCTCCAGACACAGGGACAGAGGTAATGCAGCAGCTGACAGGCACTGAGTGGAAATGCTCCAGACACAGGGAAAGAGGTAATGCAGCAGCTGATAAGCACTGAGTGGAAATGCTCCAGACGCAGGGAGAGAGGTAATGCCGCAGCTGACAGGCACTGAGTGGAAATGCTCCAGACACAGGGAGAGAGGTAATGCAGCAGCTGACAGGCACTGAATGGAAATGCACCAGACACAGGGAGAGAGGTAATGCAGAGGCTGACAGGCACTGAGTGGAAATGCTCCAGACACAGGGAAAGAGGTAATGCAGCAGCTGATAAGCACTGAGTGGAAATGCTCCAGACACAGGGAGAGAGGTAATGCAGCTGCTGACAGGCACTGAGTGGAAATGCTCCAGACACAGGGAGAGAGGTAATGCAGCAGCTGATAAGCACTGAGTGGAAATGCTCCAGACACAGGGAGAGAGGTAATGCAGCAGCTGATAAGCACTGAGTGGAAATGCTCCAGACACAGGGAGAGAGGTAATGCTGCTGCTGACAGGCACTGAGTGGAAATGCTCCAGACACAGGGAGAGAGGTAACGCAGCAGCTGATAAGCACTGAGTGGAAATGCTCTAGACACAGGGAGAGAGGTAATGCAGCAGCTGACAGGCACTGAGTGGAAACACTACAGACACAGGGAGAGAGGTAATGCAGCAGCTGACAGGCACTGAGTGGAAACACTACAGACACAGGGAGAGAGGTAATGCAGCAGCTGACCGGCACTGAGTGGAAATGCTCCAGACACAGGGAGAGAGGTAATGCAGCAGCTGATAAGCACTGAGTGGAAATGCTCCAGATGCAGGGAGAGAGGTAATGCAGCAGCTGACAGGCACTGAGTGGAAATGCTCCAGACACAGGGAGAGAGGTAATGCAGCAGCTGACAGGCACTGAGTGGAAATGCTTCAGACACAAGGAGAGAGGTAATGCAGAAGCTGACAGGCACTGAGTGGAAATGATCCAGACACAGGGAGAGAGGTAATGCAGCAGCTGATAAGCACTGAGTGGAAATGCTCCAGACACAGGGAGAGAGGTAATGCAGCAGCTGACAGGCACTGAGTTGAAATGCACCAGACACAGGGAGAGAGTTAATGCAGCAGCTGACAGGCACTGAGTGGAAATGCTCCAGACACAGGGAGAGAGGTAATGCAGCTGCTGACAGGCACTGAGTGGAAATGCTGCAGACACAGGGAGAGAGGTAATGCAGCAGCTGATAGACACTGAGTGGAAATGATCCAGACACAGGGAGAGAGGTAATGCAGCAGCTGACAGGCACTGAGTGGAAATGCTGACAGGCACTGAGTTGAAATGCTCCAGACACAGGGAGAGAGGTAATGCAGCAGCTGATAAGCACTGAGTGGAAATGCTCCAGACACAGGGAGAGAGGTAATGCAGCAGCTGACAGGCACTGAGTGGAAACACTACAGACACAGGGAGAGAGGTAATGCAGCAGCTGACAGGCACTGAGTGGAAACACTACAGACACAGGGAGAGAGGTAATGCAGCAGCTGATAATCACTGAGTGGAAATGCTCCAGACACAGGGAGAGAGGTAATGCAGCAGCTGACAGGCACTGAGTGGAAATGCTCCAGACACAGGGAGAGAGGTAATGCAGCAGCTGACAGGCACTGAGTGGAAATGCTCCAGACACAGGGAGAGAGGTAATGCAGCTGCTGACAGGCACTGAGTGGAAATGCCCCAGACACAGGGAGAGAGGTAATGCAGCAGCTGATAAGCACTGAGTGGAAATGCTCCAGACACAGGGAAAGAGGTAATGCAGCAGCTGATAAGCACTGAGTGGAAATGCTCCAGACACAGGGAGAGAGGTAATGCAGCTGCTGACAGGCACTGAGTGGAAATGCTCCAGACACAGGGAGAGAGGTAATGCAGCAGCTGATAAGCACTGAGTGGAAATGCTTCAGACACAGGGAGAGAGGTAATGCAGCAGCTGACAGGCACTGAGTGGAAACACTCCAGACACAGGGAGACAGGTAATGCAGCAGCTGATAAGCACTGAGTGGAAATGCTCTAGACACAGGGACAGAGGTAATGCAGCAGCTGATAAGCACTGAGTGGAAATGCTCCAGACACAGGGAGAGAGGTAATGCAGCAGCTGATAAGCACTGAGTGGAAATGCTCCAGACACAGGGAGAGAGGTAATGCAGCAGCTGACAGGCACTGAGTGTAATTACTCCAGACACAGGGAGAGAGGTAATGCAGCAACTGACAGGCACTGGGTGGAAATGCTCCAGACACAGGGAGAGAGGTAATGCAGCTGCTGACAGGCACTGAGTGGAAATGCTCCAGACACAGGGAGAGAGGTAATGCAGCAGCTGATAAGCACTGAGTGGAAATGCTCCAGACACAGGGAGAGAGGTAATGCAGCAGCTGATAAGCACTGAGTGGAAATGCTCCAGACACAGGGAGAGAGGTAATGCAGCTGCTGACAGGCACTGAGTGGAAATGCTCCAGACACAGGGAGAGAGGTAACGCAGCAGCTGATAAGCACTGAGTGGAAATGCTCTAGACACAGGGAGAGAGGTAATGCAGCAGCTGACAGGCACTGAGTGGAAATGCTCCAGACACAGGGAGAGAGGTAATGCAGCAGCTGATAAGCACTGAGTGGAAATGCTCTAGACACAGGGACAGAGGTAATGCAGCAGCTGACAGGCACTGAGTGGAAATGCTCCAGACACAGGGAGAGAGGTAATGCAGCAGCTGATAAGCACTGAGTGGAAATGCTCCAGACACAGGGAGAGAGGTAATGCATCAGCTGACAGGCACTGAGTGGAAATGCTCCAGACACAGGGAGAGAGGTAATGCAGCAAGTGACAGGCACTGAGTGGAAATGCTCCAGACACAGGGAGAGAGGTAATGCAGCTGCTGACAGGCACTGAGTGGAAATGCTCCAGACACAGGGAGAGAGGTAATGCAGCAGCTGATAAGCACTGAGTGGAAATGCTCCAGACACAGGGAAAGAGGTAATGCAGCAGCTGATAAGCACTGAGTGGAAATGCTCCAGACACAGGGAGAGAGGTAATGCAGCTGCTGACAGGCACTGAGTGGAAATGCTCCAGACACAGGGAGAGAGGTAATGCAGCAGCTGATAAGCACTGAGTGGAAATGCTCCAGACACAGGGAGAGAGGTAATACAGCTGCTGACAGGCACTGAGTGGAAATGCTCCAGACACAGGGAGAGAGGTAATGCAGCAGCTGATAAGCACTGAGTGGAAATGCTCTAGGCACAGGGACAGAGGTAATGCAGCAGCTGACAGGCACTGAGTGGAAATGCTCCAGACACAGGGAAAGAGGTAATGCAGCAGCTGATAAGCACTGAGTGGAAATGCTCCAGACGCAGGGAGAGAGGTAATGCCGCAGCTGACAGGCACTGAGTGGAAATGCTCCAGACACAGGGAGAGAGGTAATGCAGCAGCTGACAGGCACTGAATGGAAATGCACCAGACACAGGGAGAGAGGTAATGCAGAGGCTGACAGGCACTGAGTGGAAATGCTCCAGACACAGGGAAAGAGGTAATGCAGCAGCTGATAAGCACTGAGTGGAAATGCTCCAGACACAGGGAGAGAGGTAATGCAGCAGCTGACAGGCACTGAGTGTAATTGCTCCAGACACAGGGAGAGAGGTAATGCAGCAACTGACAGGCACTGAGTGGAAATGCTCCAGACACATGGAGAGAGGTAATGCAGCTGCTGACAGGCACTGAGTGGAAATGCTCCAGACACAGGGAGAGAGGTAATGCAGCAGCTGATAAGCACTGAGTGGAAATGCTCCAGACACAGGGAGAGAGGTAATGCAGCAGCTGATAAGCACTGAGTGGAAATGCTCCAGACACAGGGAGAGAGGTAATGCAGCTGCTGACAGGCACTGAGTGGAAATGCTCCAGACACAGGGAGAGAGGTAACGCAGCAGCTGATAAGCACTGAGTGGAAATGCTCTAGACACAGGGAGAGAGGTAATGCAGCAGCTGACAGGCACTAAGTGGAAATGCTCCAGACACAGGGAGAGAGGTAATGCAGCAGCTGATAAGCACTGAGTGGAAATGCTCTAGACACAGGGACAGAGGTAATGCAGCAGCTGACAGGCACTGAGTGGAAATGCTCCAGACACAGGGAGAGAGGTAATGCAGCAGCTGATAAGCACTGAGTGGAAATGCTCCAGACACAGGGAGAGAGGTAATGCAGCAGCTGACAGGCACTGAGTGGAAATGCTCCAGACACAGGGAGAGAGGTAATGCAGCAACTGACAGGCACTGAGTGGAAATGCTCCAGACACAGGGAGAGAGGTAATGCAGCTGCTGACAGGCACTGAGTGGAAATGCTCCAGACACAGGGAGAGAGGTAATGCAGCAGCTGATAAGCACTGAGTGGAAATGCTCCAGACACAGGGAAAGAGGTAATGCAGCAGCTGATAAGCACTGAGTGGAAATGCTCCAGACACAGGGAGAGAGGTAATGCAGCTGCTGACAGGCACTGAGTGGAAATGCTCCAGACACAGGGAGAGAGCTAATGCAACAGCTGATAAGCACTGAGTGGAAATGCTCCAGACACAGGGAGAGAGGTAATACAGCTGCTGACAGGCACTGAGTGGAAATGCTCCAGACACAGGGAGAGAGGTAATGCAGCAGCTGATAAGCACTGAGTGGAAATGCTCTAGGCACAGGGACAGAGGTAATGCAGCAGCTGACAGGCACTGAGTGGAAATGCTCCAGACACAGGGAAAGAGGTAATGCAGCAGCTGATAAGCACTGAGTGGAAATGCTCCAGACGCAGGGAGAGAGGTAATGCAGCAGCTGACAGGCACTGAGTGGAAATGCTCCAGACACAGGGAGAGAGGTAATGCAGCAGCTGACAGGCACTGAGTTGAAATGCACCAGACACAGGGAGAGAGGTAATGCAGAGGCTGACAGGCACTGAGTGGAAATGCTCCAGACACAGGGAAAGAGGTAATGCAGCAGCTGACAGGCACTGAGTGGAAATGCTCCAGACACAGGGAGAGGGGTAATGCAGCAGCTGATAAGCACTGAGTGGAAATGCTCTAGACACAGAGACAGAGGTAATGCAGCAGCTGACAGGCACTGAGTGGAAATGCTCCAGACACAGGGAGAGAGGTAATGCAGCAGCTGATAAGCACTGAGTGGAAATGCTCCAGACACAGGGAGAGAGGTAATGCAGCAGCTGACAGGCACTGAGTGGAAATGCTCCAGACACAGGGAGAGAGGTAATGCAGCAACTGACAGGCACTGAGTGGAAATGCTCCAGACACAGGGAGAGAGGTAATGCAGCTGCTGACAGGCACTGAGTGGAAATGCTCCAGACACAGGGAGAGAGGTAATGCAGCAGCTGATAAGCACTGAGTGGAAATGCTCCAGACACAGGGAAAGAGGTAATGCAGCAGCTGATAAGCACTGAGTGGAAATGCTCCAGACACAGGGAGAGAGGTAATGCAGCTGCTGACAGGCACTGAGTGGAAATGCTCCAGACACAGGGAGAGAGCTAATGCAACAGCTGATAAGCACTGAGTGGAAATGCTCCAGACACAGGGAGAGAGGTAATACAGCTGCTGACAGGCACTGAGTGGAAATGCTCCAGACACAGGGAGAGAGGTAATGCAGCAGCTGATAAGCACTGAGTGGAAATGCTCTAGGCACAGGGACAGAGGTAATGCAGCAGCTGACAGGCACTGAGTGGAAATGCTCCAGACACAGGGAAAGAGGTAATGCAGCAGCTGATAAGCACTGAGTGGAAATGCTCCAGACGCAGGGAGAGAGGTAATGCAGCAGCTGACAGGCACTGAGTGGAAATGCTCCAGACACAGGGAGAGAGGTAATGCAGCAGCTGACAGGCACTGAGTTGAAATGCACCAGACACAGGGAGAGAGGTAATGCAGAGGCTGACAGGCACTGAGTGGAAATGCTCCAGACACAGGGAGAGGGGTAATGCAGCAGCTGATAAGCACTGAGTGGAAATGCTGCAGACACAGGGAGAGAGGTAATGCAGCAGCTGATAAGTACTGAGTGGAAATGCTCCAGACACAGGGAGAGATGTAATGCAGCAGCTGACAGGCACTGAGTGGAAATGCTCCAGACACAGGGAGAGAGGTAATGCAACAGCTGACAGGCACTGAGTGGAAATGCTTCAGACACAGGGAGAGAGTTAATGCAGCAGCTGACAGGCACTGAGTGGAAATGATCCAGACACAGGAAGAGAGGTAATGCAGCAGTAAAGATTTCCCTTAGCAGAGTTATTCAATCCAGATTCAGAAGTAGATGACTGATACAAAAAGAGAGTTAGAGGATGCCTTTAGTGAGAAACAGCAAACAGCTCAGGATTCTGACTAATGGTAATCCAAAACCAAAATACTAAGCACCTGTGGTTAGGTGCAGCACAAACTTAATGGGGAAGTGGGAGGAGTTTGAGGAGGGAGGTAACAATAGAAGAGATGGAAGGAACAAGAATAGAGAGATCCTGACACATGATATCTCATCCATGGCTACCAGTACTTTCACCGCCTAGTGATCCAAGCTAGGTAGATCCGCTTTCACCCGGCAGATGAGGGGGGGATATTTTGATGAGAGTAGGCTGCCGCCTTGCCTGTCCAGAGAGGCTTTATAGTGGATCCGTAGATGCAATACCCACAAAATGAGAGTCAATAGATTCAGTTGATCTTCCTATAACCAGATTTATGAGAAAGGAGTATGGTTTTTGAGTTGGAAGTTAAATAATCTACGTAAACTCCTTAAGGAATCAGGAGCTGTCTGGTTTTGCATCTGGACATGGCAGCTGCTAAGACACGCCCCTTAATAGAAGCATTTTTGCCAATACATGTATATTGAAAATATGTTTCTATTCAAAGATGCAATGAATCTATGTGCATTTATATTTTGACTGGAATGTTCCTTTAAAGCCCTTTGGCTGCCTTTTTTTTTCTTCTAACACTTGAGACCTCATATCTTTGAGCTTTTATAACTTTTTTGTGTAATTTTTTTTTTTTTAAATAATTGTTATTAGATGATTAGATTTAATGTGTGCTGTGAGACTTATATTTTGCGAAACAGTCAACCAGAGCTCTGAAGTCGCGGTAATCATTCTAGCGTAAAAAGCGATTGAGCTCAAGTGATCGCATTTACTTTTAACTTTCAATACCAGTGGTAAGCCTGATGAGTAAAAAAAAATGCTGTAAACCCCTTATCGCTTGGGCACTCCACTAGTAATCTGGTGCAAAGTGTTTTTTCCTAATTGGAAAAAAAACTCCACTTTTAAATTAATATTCAAGTACGTCTGCTAGAAACTATTATCCGTAACATAATATTTTAAATCACTTTGCAATAAAAAGTCTGTTTAAAGGCTCCCAATGATATAAATCTTGTGTATAAATGGAAATGAACCATCTCAAGAACCACGTCCAACAGCTGAGACCATCAAACACCATAGAAATGGCAAAGGGTATTAGGCCCTGATGATCGAAAGTGCCACAAGGTGGCAAGATATTTAAATGGGATCAACCGCGATGTTGAGACATCAGTTTTTAAAGGCAGCATCCCTACACTACTTAACCCCCTAACTGCCAATACCCCACTGCAAACTACCCCTACACAACTTAACCCCCTAACTGCCAATACCCCACTGCAATCTACCCCTACACTACTTTTCCCCCTAACTGTAAAAACCCGCCCTTAAAAAAAACTAAACTAGCACTAAAGTCATTTGTCGGGCAGTGCCTTAGTTAAACAGGCCCATTTATCAAGCTCCGTACGGAGCTTGAAGGGCCGTGTTTCTGGCGAGTCTTCAAACTCGCCAGAAACACAACTTATGAAGCAGCGGTCTAAAGACCGCTGCTTCATAACCCTGTCCGCCTGCTCTGAGCAGGCGGACAGGAATCGCTGGAAATCAACCCGATCGAATACGATCGGGTTGATTGATACCTCAATGCTGGCGGCTGATTGGCCGCAAGTCAGCAGGGCAGGGGCTGCTGGTGCAATGTTAAATGCGGAGAGCGTATTGGTCTCCGCATTTAGCGAGGTCATGCGGACCTGATCCGCAGTGTCGGATCAGGTCTGCAAGACCTTTGATAAATTGGGGCCAAAGTGTTAACCTCTTTTGCATAAAACAAATCCCTATATATGCTAACTCAATCATTTTAAATGCCAATATAAGGGTAAGGGGAATACTTGAAAACAATTTAATACTCCAGCAGGTAAAGTGGATAATTTGGAAAAAAATAAAGGGGAGAAATGTTTTGAGTAAACTGTCCCTTTAAGCCAATGACAAGAGATAAATACATGTGCAACCAATAAATCCTGGTTTTGAATGAAATTTAAGTTCAGTTCACCTGTAGCTACAATACTTACATAGTTCCCCAGTAGCTACAATACTTAATTACCCTGTAGCTACAATACTTACATACAGTAGTTCACCTGTAGCTACAATACTTACATAGTTCCCCTGTAGCTACAATACTTACCTTTATATGCTAAGGTAAGTATTAACCCCTTAAAAAAATAAAGTAAATAAATGAATACTAACAATTTTAGTCAGTATTTTTCATTTTCTTTCACTTTCTTTGTGCATTCATTTGGATATTTGTTTCGTTAAAACAAAATGAAAATCCAATTTTTGTCACAAATGTGCATCCATATGAAAATAAATATACATCTCTAGTATATACAGTATATGAGTATACATGTTCAGCCACCAATCTGCAGCTCCTGAGCCTACCTAGGTATGGTTTTCAGCAATGGATACCAAGAGAATGAAGCAAATTAGGTAATAGAAGTAAATTGGAACGTTGTTTAACATGGTATGCTCTATGTGAATCATGAAAGAAATGTTATGGTGTTATGTCTCTTTAACATACTAAAAAAGTATTTTTAAATTCTCATGAAACAATATACAGTTCTTAGAGCCAAAAATGAAATCCCAGTAACATTTAAATTGTTAGTTGGCAGCAAACTGAACTGTACACACTGAGGTTCTATACCTTGGCTAGGTGCTACCAATATCCTATCCCCTCATGCAGAGAATGTTCTAGCTGATAATAAGACACTTAGCATCAGGTTGCTGTGCTTAGAGAATAGTACAAAACAAGATAAAAATAAATAGTGTTGTCTATATAAGACCAATCTACATCTCCCCCACATTTATATGGTGTGAAGGGAGATTAAAGGGATATAAAACCCAATTTCTTTCTTCCATGATTCAGACAGAGCATGCAATTTTAAGCAACTTTCTAATTTACTCATATTATCAATTTTTCTTCGTTCTCTTGGTATCTTTATTTGAAAAAGCAAGAATGTAAGCATAGCTGCCGGCCTATTTTTGGCTCAGCACCTGGGTAGCGCTTGCTGATTGGTGGCTACAAAAATTGATAATGGGAGTAAATGAAAAAGTTGCTTAAAATTGCATGCTCTATCTGAATCATGAAATAAATAAATGGGTTTCATATCCCTTTAAGTTTGGAATTTCCTGTCTTTTGATTATCTGAATGAGAAAGTCCAGGCATTAAAGTTTTTGGAGCCGATCTATCATCGGTCTGTCCGACATGATCCGCTCAACGGATCATGTCCGGCAGACATTGATGAATGCCGACAGCATACGGCTGTTTACAGGGAGTGTCAATTGCTGTCCGCCGCAGCTTCATAACTGCTGTTTCTGTCGAGCCTTTAGGCTCGTGCACAAACAGGGGCATCAAGGGCTATTTGGCCCTTGATAAATCGGCCCCCTTGTCTTAAGTATATCTAATACAAATACACTTTATTGTTATAATCTGTTTCCTAGTGTAGATTATTGTGTCAATTTCATATTGTCACAGGGAAACTAATTCATTTTCAAAATAATATGAAATAACAGCAAAGTCAAAATGAAATGATTCATATAGAGCCTAGGTAGCCTCAGGAGAAGCAATGCACTGCTGCGAGATAGCCATTGATTGGTGACTGTGCACATATTTTCCTTTTGTCTTTGGCTAATCAGATGTGTTCAACTAGCTCACAGTAGTACATTGCAGCTCCTTTAACAATTGACTCCAATAGAATTAAAGGGACACTGAACCCATATGTTATCTTTCATGATTCAGATAGAGCATGCAATTTTAAGCAACTTTCTAATTTACTCCAATTATCAATTTTTCTTCATTCTCTTGCCATCTTTATTTGAAAAGCAAGAATGTAAGTTTAGAAGCCGGCCCATTTTTGGTTCATGACCTGTGTTGTGCTTGCTGATTGGTGGCTAATTGCTGTCCAGTGTTCTGAACCAAAAATTGTCTGTCTCCTTATCTTAGATGCCTTCTTTTTCAAATAAAGATAGCAAGAGAACGCAGAAAAATTGATCATAGGAGTAAATTAGAAAGTTGCTTAAAATTGCATGTTCTATCTGAATCATGAAAGACAAAAATTGGGTTTAGTATTCCTTTAAGCAAATTTGATAACAGGAGTAAATTGGAAAGTTGATTAAAATAGTATGCTCTATCTGAATGATGAAAGATTTGAATGATGAAAGACTGTAACCTCCTTTAAGTTAAAGTGAGGTATAATATTTATTTACAAAACTACAAAACTTACATTTGTAGCTTAACGAGCCCTTAAACATCTGACACATTATAAGCATATTGTAGTGCATTTTACCAGTTAAATTGATACATTCCATAAACATCTGTGCACCAACCAAATTAAAACAATGTGGGCCAAAAATGTCTTGTGAAGCAGATGGCTCCCTCTAGAAAATGTAGAATTATAAACAGGTGCATGCAGGGATAATATGCTTACACTTGAAAAGTATTGGCATGATAGAAAAAAAATAAACGTTTTTCTCTACGAACAAAAAGGAGAAATTAATGTTCAGTATTTATTCCTAACTAAATTATAGGGTTTCTATATGAAATGAAAGAGAGCCTTTATGGTAATCAGTTCAGTTCTTCTACATATGTTTAATTGTATTCGTATGTAAATTTATGCAAAACCTCAAACTTTATTTGATATTATGTAGAGAAAACATATAAATGCTTTAAAATTACATTGTACTGTAAACTGTTCCCTTTAATGTGTTTCCAATTCTAACATTTTGGGCTAGATTACAAGTGGAGCGCTATTTAGTGCTGCTGCTCTAGTGTAAACATCGATAGACAAAGCCTTTTTGCTTGCGTTGGGTTGTATTACAAGTTGAAAGTAAAGAGTTTGCGAGCGAGCGAAACCCAACGTACGCTAACTAAATATTGCTACAGCATTAACTTCTTCTCCCTACAGAAGTCAATGGGAAGCACAAACAGAAAAAAACTATACTCGCCAGCTAACCCAACAATGACGAGTCCCACTTCCTCCAATTACGGCTTCCCCCCAGAGTAAACCTTGCCTGAGGCCACCCCGTGATTGGAGGAAGCCGGATTCTTCATTGCTGACGTATGAAGAGACGAGCGTCAGCCGTGGGGAATCGCTGCTCCGGCTTGCAAGAAGAAAAGATAAGTATTTTAAGAAAATCGGTGAAATGTAAACTTTCATGAATGAAAGTGCCCCTGTTTTTAATATTAATTTTAAAAAACGGGCACTCATTCGGGAGACTTTACATTCACTTTAACATTATCAGATGTAGAGAACTCAAGCAACCGACACTCTGAAGCAACCGGAAAAAATGGAAACATGTGAAACATGTTAGAGCACAAATGTGCTCTATAATAAACAGTCCGGGTCTCTTGAAACAGCAGGAGCTGCGGTAGATAGACCAATAGACAGGCACAGTGATTTCTGTCTCAGGACTCTTTTCTGCTACACTAACCCTTCCCAGCCATATTGTACACCTCTCCGGTGGCCAGTCTTCTACTAACAGCTGCAGGGTAGAGCGCTTGTACTGCCTGTGTAATGAAATACCTTTCTGGTCGGTAGCGTGTTTCCTGTTGAAGCCCGCCTCAGAGTGATGATACATCCAGTCGTCACTTTGCGTCTAGTGTGCGCCCATGAATCACCAATGATGTGAAAGATTTTCCCCAATAGAAAAAACTAAGGTGCACTGGCTCAAGGGATAATCATTAAAGTTCAAAGGTACAGTATGCATTTAAATATTAATACAGTATCAAGTAAATACAGCGTTTATAGTAAAATCTGGGTTATAGAACTAGTTAGGCCTATTTTTAATAGTAACTCTCAAGCAACCAGAAATACACTTATCCGGAATCTACGAATCCCCATGGGTGCCAGTTAATTGAGAGTTTCCTGTATATAGAAATATATATTTAATAATAAAAATTAAAAAAATTCTATTTGAGGAAGATAGAAATGTAAAATATGCATACTGCGATTTGTGTTTCGCTATTTAGGTCTAACGCGGTCGGGTTAGCACACATGAAGATTTGTAAGTTATTGAAATACTAAATGTAAAATATTAAAAAATATTAATATAAATTATTACAAATTATTATACATACTATAAGCCATAGAATATATTTAAATGTTTTACAGGATGTATAATAATTATAATATTTTTTATTAATATTTTTTAATATTTTATATTTAATATTTCAAAAATGTGCATTAAGCTAACAATTCTTCATGTGCACTAACCAGACTGCGTTAGACCAAAATTGTGAAACCCGAATCACGCTTTGCATATTTTACATTCCTATGTTTTTATTATAAAATATATTTTTCTACATATATATCTGATAATTTTTATGTAAAATAGATATTTATACCTATATAGAAATATATTTATAGAAATATATATACAGAATAAGGTATATATATAGATATATATAGAAATATGTATTAACAATAAAAAGTACAGTATCCTGTAAGTGAAGAACATTGAAATGTTAAATATGTACAGTAAATATACAAAAATCACATACTCTCCAAATAAAGCAGCACATTTGAATCTTAGACTGGGTTATAAAAATAGATAAAATCAATGATTACGCTAAAATATAATTAAGTAGCAACAAACATTTACTATCTATTAGACATTCTGAATAATGCAATACTCGGTTAAGGTATATATAGGAAAAGATATATAGAAAGAGACATATATATCCACACAACTGATAGAGTGTATAACCTCCAAATCTTGTTTTCGAATATCTATATAATAGAAAACCCTTTTGGTAATACTAAACGTTTGGTGAAATTCCAGTACAAATGTTAATATCCAAATAACATATCCTTATATCCGTTTTACAATTAGGTAATGATATAAATAATTGGTAATGTACACAAAATAATCCACAGAGATGGAATCAGGTAAGGAAAAATTAGAAGTCTTGGATCGTTATTGCGATTGGCAATATGTTCTCTAAGATTGTCAACTCCTCCTTGTTAGCTTCTCTCTGTTTAACAGTGAGCTGTATATTATGCTCAAGTCTAAATGGTGCCGCCTCCCCAGAGACTGTGACAAGTGCTTGGTCTCCTCACGGAACTAATTGAAAATCAAAAAGGGAACAGATGCAGCCACGACTCAAAGCTTCAATTTATTAAATATACGCTTAGGACAGACATGATTGCACTTACAAAAAAATGATAAAAGTAATGCCTTAAAACTCCACACCGCTCCGTGCTTTTTTCAAACAGTTTTTTCAAACAGTCCCCTCCAGGCAGATGGAATTAACTTATTATCTCTCCTCTGTGTGGGTGTTTAGTGTTCCACCAACAGACAGCACTTTAAGAGGATGCCTTCAGTGGTGGGATGGAGGGCGTCGGGTGAAAAGTCTTTTAGTGAATAACTTTCTTCTCTTTCTCCCTGGACGCGTTTTGTCCGCAGCACGGGCGGACTTTCTCAACAGGTACAAACTGAATAGTTAAGTGCAGTACCGGAAGGGCTTTTGAATCTGCCGGGTTCTTTACAGAACCGCTCTTGTTATTTGATTGACAGATTACAAAGCACAATATACCGGCAATAAAGAAACATAGTATACAGTGTGTTATAAGTAACAAGATGTTAATCGTAACATTCTAAATGTTAAAATCATATGCGTTTTAAGACCTTATGCATTTATAATGAACCTTAACGGAACACAATATAATAATAATACAATAGATGAAACCTCAGAAATTGTACAGACCTCATTATTAAAAATTCCATTATTGGAATGTTGCTCTACGAAAAGCTGTTTCAATAGGCAAATTTTAAATTGGGCTCGCTAGTAGAGTACATAGAGTAAGTAGTTTATGGTGGGTTTTTTTTTTTTTTTAAATATTTTATTGAAATTCAACTTAGGGCATACAAGGCAAAAATCTCAGTACAGTTTATACAAAGTAGTCATATCCATATAACCAAGAGACAAGAAACAAACCAAAAAATCATAACAGAGGTATGAGACAGATGTAAAAGTAAAAAAAAGACATAATTTTTTGCCCATTCATACTATCAACCTTCAAATTAATCTATGAGGCCACTCTTGGACCTCTCATGGTCATAGAACAAATTTAACATGTAGAAGGTTATCAGATGCTGTAAGGGACCACTTTTGGATCCCAAAAGATGTATCACATTCCAACATAGATGGATTAAACCCATACTAATATATTTACATAAATGAGCACTATATATCAAAGGTATCAAGGAACAATGCAGTAAACATAGAGAAAATGTGGACCTCTCACCCTCATTGCGACACTATGGTAAATCCTGCTGGTATACCCCTTACCTTTAACCTAGCATCTGTTGATATTATAAAGTATATCAGGTCTTATAACCTCAATATAAACATTATGGGTACAGGACCAATATATCCATATATTAACGGGGTGATTAGCCTAATGTGTAGGAATTATGTGGATGGAGGACAAACTCTATTCTTAACTATTATACTTATATAGAACCTGCAAAAATACAGTCGCAGCACATCAGTAACACCCTTGCATATACAGAAACTAAACATCATAACGTCAATAAGCATTGTACACATTGAATACAAGGGCTCATGAAAGCGTTGCCTTAATAACTGTTTTAGATAATATAGATTAGAATTGTATATGTCAACCTGTAACCATTGTGTAATAAAGCATTCTCAGAGAACATTTCGTAATAATGTGAGAAAATACAGGCTAGCAGTACATAGGGGAAATGCGTAACATATTAGAGCATGGTGTGACTACCTTCCTTAACAAATATACTAAGCAGTATAAGTAATATTGCAGTAAATGTTTTCCCTATTTATATAAAAATAAACAAATAAAGAAAGTAGATAGAAGCGAAAGCTTTCAAATAATCTTGCAAGACGTACCAACTTGTTGAGCCGTTTCAGTCCTGGAACTGATGTTCATGGTGTTAAACAGAAATAGAACTAGATTTCTACTTAGCATACTGCACAGTCTTCATTAAAAGGGTCTCTCATACAGTGAATACAAAAAATATTTTCTCCAGCGGGATCTGTACAGGTCAGTCTTAACACGGGTACTCACTGGGATCTATCCCCCTCCCTATCCTATGCCAGTTTTTAAGTTTACCTCCACGGCTATACAACGAGCAGCCCAGCTAGAGACACCAGCCAAAGGAAAGTTTCCACTGTCGGCAACCATATAGGGCGATGCAATTGACACCTGCCCGACTGAGGACCGTCTCATCATATCCTCCTTTCTCTAGATCCGCAGTCGTCTTCGCCTCGGTCAGCCACATCACAGCACACCCCAGTGTCATTCCAGCCCTCACCTGGGAGGGAACCAAAGGCCTTACTTTAATAGAACTAGCAACGGGATGGCCAGCGTTAGAGGGGTTAGAGAGACCCGGTCTGCTCCAGTCATAAGTAGGCATAGATTGTTCGCGTTGGGGAGTACTCAAGTGCAGCTCCTTCTCCTGCCACCCTTTCACCATCGGCAGGACTGTGGGATATAGCTGTGGGTTATTCAATGTGCTTGTTACCTTTTCAGAGCTAATTTCCCTCTACCCTATTTCTCCTTGGCACAGAGGATCTGAATCCGATCTCGAATAGTTAGGTCTATTTAGGTTGACTTGATCTGTACAAAATACTTCTAATATCATATCAATGTGTCCCTATTATATACTGTTTCATATTCTTTCACATTGAATCTATAACATGAAGGCTTGTAAATCTATGTCAATATTCAAGCCATTAGGGGTCATACTACCTAACATATGGATCCATCTGGTTTCTGCTTGTCTAAGTTTTACTAAACCCTATTTATCCTTATTACTAATAGATTCTAATACTTTAATCGTCATTCCTTTACTGTTAGAATTGTGGTTTGCTTTACAGTGATGGGAGACACTATGTCCTTCCAATCCATTTTTAAGGTTTGTAAGATGTTCATATAGTCTTCTCTTTATTTTTCTTTTCATACGACCTATATAAAAAAAAACACATACACAGGTCAATTGAAACACTACATATGTTGAATTACAATTTGATCTTTGGTTGATATCAAATGTTTTAGATCTATTCCAATTCATAGTGTACTCTGTTAAATTGTCTATTCTTGTACACATACAGCAATCCTTTCTATAGCATTTGTATGCTCCATTTTTTAATGATAACCAATTAGATCCCTGTGTGGGTTTTTTATTTTGTGGTTGTTTTGATTTAGATGGAGTAATGCTTCTTATATCTCTATTTTTTCTGTAAACTACATTGGGTTGTTTATTAATGATCCCCTCCATTAATGGCTCAGCTTGTAAAATGTTCCAATGTTTACTAAGGATAGACTTAATCCCTTTGGATCCTTCATTAAATGTTATGAATTTAATGTCGTTATTCCTAATGTGTACTTTTTTTCTCTATCACTACCTACTAGGAGTTTTTCTCTTGGTAATGTGAGACTTTCATTTCTTGCTTTATCTATCATTTCTTTTTTATATCCTTTTTCCTGGAATTTTTTGGATAAGACCTCAGCCTCCTTAATAAAATCCTATATTTTTGTGCAGTTTCTGCATATATGCCTGAATTGTCCCACAGGTATATTATTTTTCCAAATAGGTAAATGACCACTGCTAGCATGTAGATACCCGTTTCTATCTGAGGGTTTTCTATAGTTCTTAGTTGCTACTTTTCCCCCTTCATCAATAAATAATACTAAATCCAAAAATTCTATTTCATCTTTACCAATTTTACTGCTAATATTTAAATTATACTGGTTAATATTTAAAAATTCCAAAAATAAATTTGCCTCCATTTCACTGCCCCTCTATATTATTATAATGTCATCGATATATCTGTAATACTTGTGTATGTTCACTTGAAATTGGTGATCACCTAAAATTTTAACATCCTCGAACATACCCATATATATATTTGCAAAGGAAGGTGCCATATTTGTACCCATTGTGGTACCTTGGGTTTGATTATAATATTTGCCCTCAAATGTAAAATAGTTATGGGTTAAAATATATCTAATACATTTCGCTAAAAAATCAGTATGTACTTGAGGGGTATTCCATGTTGCGCTCTGTTTTAGAAAAGCCTTATCACCTAGATCATGAGGGATGTTGGTGTATAATGATGATACATCACACGTGATCCATAAAAAAAATTGCTATCCCAAATTAGACCTTCAAATTTAGTTATTGTATCAGTAGTGTCTTTTAAATACAATCTTAGGCTCTTAGCCATAGGCTGTAAATACCAATCTACATACATGGACAAGTGGCTACTTATTGAGTCTATCCCTGCCCCAATTGGTCTTCCAGGGGGCTTTATTGGATCCTTATGGATTTTTGGAATGTGATAGAAAAATTTAATTTTTCTATCACATAACTGTGAAACGCGTCACTGTTTTTAATGTGTTTTTACTAATAAACACTTTTTATATTATACAATTTGTGCACCTTTGATGGTTCTTGGTATTGATGCAGTTAGATCACACTGGTATCACTTTGAACTGTTGGATCCAGTCTCTGCAGCCTGCCACCGGATCAACACCTATCATATGGTTCCTGAAATGGGAGGCAAGTTAGCCAGATGTCTCTTAAAGATCTGGCCTGCAAGTTTAGCACTTTGATGTGATCCACCTAAATGTGAGTGAATTTTCATTCATGAAAGCTGTATCTGTTTTATAAAGATTTACTACGCTATGTGACGCCTCCTCCTATATGTTTTAAAAGATGTATAATATGCCTTTTGGAAACTAACTAACTGCTATAATATCAGAGGGAACTAAGTAGTAAAATACCATTTGTCCACCTTTGATGGTTCTTGGTATTGATGCAGTTAGATCACACTGGCATCACTTTGAACTGTTGGAGCTAGTCTCTGCAGCCCGCCCCCGGATCAATACCTATCACATGGTTTCTGAAACGGGAGGCAAGTTAGCCAGATTACTCTTAAATATCTGGCCTGCAAGTTTAGCACTTTGATGTGATCCACCTAAATGTGAGTGAATTTTCATTCATGAAAGCTGTATCTGTTTTATAAAGCTTTACTACACTATGTGGCGCCTTCTCCTATTTGTTTTATAGGACTCCTTTAAGTGAACGGCCATTCACATGAGAAGAGCTGCCCACCAGTGACTTTGAACTCTGGAGTTGTTTTACAACATCTTTGTATTGGGAACACACAGGATTGTTTCCCTTATTTGACTTTTAGCACTCGCACTATTATTACCACTTGTACTATTTTATATAATATTGGTGTTGCTTTTATAGTTTTTTTTCTCACTCAATTAATTAATTGTTTATTTTTTTCTTATTTTCTTTATTATCTATTTATTTTTATTATAGATTAGCACATACTTTTTGCTTCAGCACAGCAATTAGCATTATTAGGAGTATACACACGTTTTAAACTTATATTTAGATAGGCGCACCTATTATACTGCCAGGAGTTTAGTTTTTTCCTCTTGTTGGTATTATGTCCTGAGATATAGCCATAGATCAAATAGTAATTTTTCCACTTTCGTGCTCCATTGAAGTCTATAGGGAAATACATTTACGTGGTCGTGATAGAAGAAGTTCGGCTTTTTGCACGTGCAAAATGCTTACTTCTAGCAGAGTTAATGCACAAGCAGGAGTATTAAATAGCGCTCCACTAGTAATCTAACTATAAATAAAAATTGATAATAATGAAAATAATAAGGATTATTTAGGGGATTAGGAAATTCCCCGGCTGTAACCTAAGTCCTTTGATCAGGCAAATGCTCAGCATAAATTACTACAAGAAGGTTCATCTGGTCTCTGTTGATGTTGTGAGGTTTAGATCTGACCTTAGTATAAGGGTCTGCAGGGAGATGCACATGTGACCTCAGGTCTGATCAGGTAAATCCTCAGTATAAGACGCTGCAGGGAGATGCACATGTGACCTCAGGTCGGATCAGGAAAATGCTCAGTATAAGATGTTGCAGGGAGATGCACGTGTGACCTAAGGTCTGATTAGGTAAATGCTCAGTATAAGATGCTGCAGGTAGGTGCATATGTGGTCTCAGGTGTGGTCAGGTAAATGATAAGTATAAGGGGTTGCAGGGAGGTACACATGTGGCCTCAGGTCTGGTCAGGTAAATGCTCATTATAAGGGAGGTGCACATGTGGTCTCATGTCTGGTCAGGTAAATGCTCAGTATAAGGGGTTACAGGGAGGTGCACATGTGGCCTCAGGTCTGGTCAGGTAAATCCTCAGTATAAGGGTCTGCAGGGAGGTGCACATGTGGCCTCAGGTCTGGTCAGGTAAATGCTCAATATAAGGGTCTGCATGGAGGTGCACATGTGGCCTCAGGTCTGGTCAGGTAAATGCTCAGTATAAGGGGTACAGGTAGGTGCATATGTGGTCTCAGGTGTGGTCAGGTAAATGATAAGTATAAGGAGTTGCAGGGAGGTACACATGTGGCCTCAGGTCTGGTCAGGTAAATGCTCAGTATAAGGGGTTACAGGGAGGTACACATGTGGTCTCAGGTATGGTCAGGTAAATGCTCAATATAAGGGTCTGCATGGAGGTGCACATGTGGTCTCAGGGTTGGTCAGGTAAATACTCAGTGTTAGGGTCTGCAGGGAGGTGCACATGTGGCTTCAGGTCTGATCGGGTAAATGCTCAGTATAAGGGTCTGCAGGGAGGTGCACATGTGGTCTCAGGTCTAGTCAGGAAAATACTCTGTATAAGATGCTGCAGGGAGGTGCACATGTGGCCTCAGGTCTGACCAGGTAAATGCTCCATAAAAGGGTCTGCAGGGAGGTGCACATGTGGCCTCAGGTCTGACCAGGAAAATGCTCCATAAAAGGGTCTGCAGAGAGGTACACATGTGGTCTCTGGTCTGGTCAGGTAAATACTCCATATAAGATGCTGCAGGGAGGTGCACATGTGGTTTCAGGTATGGTCAGGTAAATGCTCAGTATAAGGGTCTGCAGGGAGGTGCACATGTGGCCTCAGGTCTGATCAGGTAAATGCTCAGTATAAGATGCTGCAGGGAGATACACATGTGACCTCAGGTCTGATCAGGTAAATCCTCAGTATAAGACGCTGCAGGGAGATGCACATTTGACCTCAGGTCGGATCAGGAAAATGCTCAGTATAAGATGCTGCAGGGAGATGCACGTGTGACCTAAGGTCTGATTAGGTAAATGCTCAGTATAAGATGCTGCAGGTAGGTGCATATGTGGCCTCAGGTCTGGTCAGGTAAATGCTCAGTATAAGGGAGGTGCACATGTGGTCTCAGGTCTGGTCAGGTAAATGCTCAGTATAAGGGGTTACAGGGAGGTACACATGTGGTCTCAGGTCTGGTCAGGTAAATGCTCAATATAAGGGTATGCATGGAGGTGCACATGTGGCCTCAGGTCTGGTCAGGTAAATGCTCAATATAAGGGTCTGCATGGAGGTGCACATGTGGCCTCAGGTCTGGTCAGGTAAATGCTCAGTATAAGGGGTACAGGTAGGTGCATATGTGGTCTCAGGTGTGGTCAGGTAAATGATAAGTATAAGGAGTTGCAGGGAGGTACACATGTGGCCTCAGGTCTGGTCAGGTAAATGCTCAGTATAAGGGGTTACAGGGAGGTACACATGTGGTCTCAGGTATGGTCAGGTAAATGCTCAATATAAGGGTCTGCATGGAGGTGCACATGTGGTCTCAGGGTTAGTTAGGTAAATGCTCAGTGTTAGGGTCTGCAGGGAGGTGCACATGTGGCTTCAGGTCTGATCGGGTAAATGCTCAGTATAAGGGTCTGCAGGGAGGTGCACATGTGGTCTCAGGTCTAGTCAGGTAAATACTCTGTATAAGATGCTGCAGGGAGGTGCACATGTGGCCTCAGGTCTGACCAGGTAAATGCTCCGTAAAAGGGTCTGCAGGGAGGTGCACATGTGGTCTCTGGTCTGGTCAGGTAAATACTCCATATAAGATGCTGCAGGGAGGTGCACATGTAGTTTCAGGTATGGTCAGGTAAATGCTCAGTAGAAGAGTCTGCAGGGAGGTGCACATGTGGTCTCAGGTCTGGTCAGGTAAATACTCCGTATAAGATTCTGCAGGGAGGTGCACATGTGGCCTCAGGTATGACCAGGTAAATGCTCCGTATAAGGGTCTGCAGGAAGGTGCATATGTGGTCTCTGGTCTGGTCAGGTAAATACTCCATATAAGATGCTGCAGGGAGGTGCACATGTGGTTTCAGGTGTGGTCAGGTAAATGCTCAGTATAAGGGTCTGCAGGGAGGTGCACATGTGGTCTCAGGTCTGGTCAGGTAAATACTCCGTATAAGATGCTCCAGGGAGGTGCACATGTGGTCTCAGGTCTGACCAGGTAAATGCTCCATATAAGGGTCTGCAGGGAGGTGCACATGTGGCCTCAGGTCTGGTCAGGAAATTGCTCAGTATAAGGGTCTGCAGGGAGGTGCACATTTGGTCTCAGGTCATGTCAGGTAAATGCTCAGTATAAGGGTCTGCAGGGAGGTGCACATGTGGCCTCAGGTCTGGTCAGGTAATTGCTCAGTATAAGGGTCTGCAGGGAGGTGCACATGTGGTCTCAGGTCTGGTCATGTAAATACTACGTATAAGGGTCAGCAGGGAGGTGCACATGTGGTCTCGGGTCTGGTCAGGTAAATGCTCTGTATAAGGGTCTGCAGGGACGTGCACATGTTGTCTCGGGTCTGGTCAGGTAAATGCTCAGTATAAGGGTCTGCAGGGAGGTGCACATGTGGTCTCAAATCTGGTCAGGTAAATGCTCAGTATAAGGGTCTGCATGGAGGTGCACATGTGGTCTTGGGTCTGGTCAGGTAAATGCTCCGTATAAGGATCTGCAGGGAGGTGCACATGTGGTCTCAGGTCTGGTCCGGTAAATGCTCAATATAAGGGTCTGCATGGAGGTGCACATGTGGTTTCAGGTCTTGTCAGATAAATGCTCAGTATAAGGTGCTGCAGGGAGGAGCACATGTGGCCTCAGGTCTGGTCAGGTAATTGCTCAGTATAAGGGTCTGCAGGGAGGTGCACATGTGGTCTCAGGTCTGGTCATGTAAATACTCCGTATAAGGGTCAGCAGGGAGGTGCACATGTGGTCTCGGGTCTGGTCAGGTAAATGCTCTGTATAAGGGTCTGCAGGGACGTGCACATGTTGTCTCGGGTCTGGTCAGGTAAATGCTCAGTATAAGGGTCTGCAGGGAGGTGCACATGTGGTCTCAAATCTGGTCAGGTAAATGCTCAGTATAAGGGTCTGCATGGAGGTGCACATGTGGTCTTGGGTCTGGTCAGGTAAATGCTCCGTATAAGGATCTGCAGGGAGGTGCACATGTGGTCTCAGGTCTGGTCCGGTAAATGCTCAATATAAGGGTCTGCATGGAGGTGCACATGTGGCTTCAGGTCTTGTCAGATAAATGCTCAGTATAAGGTGCTGCAGGGAGGAGCACATGTGGCCTCAGGTCTGGTCAGGTAAATCCTCAGTATAAGGGTCTGCAGGGAGGTGCACATGTGGTCTCAGGTCTGGTCAGGTAATTGCTCAATATAAGGGTCTGCATGGAGGTGCACATGTGGCCTCAGGTCTGGTCAGGTAAATGCTCAGTATAAGAGTCTGCAGGGAGGTGCACATGTGGTCTCAGGTCTGGTCAGGTAAATGCTCAGTATAAGGGTCTGCAGGGAGGTGCACATGTGGCCTCAGGTCTGGTCAGGTAAATGCTCAGTATAAGGGGCTGCAGGGAGGTGCACATGTGGCCTCAGGTCTGGTCAGGTAAATGCTCAGTATAAGGGCCAGCATGGAGGTGCACATGTGGCCTCAGGTCTGGTCAGGTAAATGCTCAGTATAAGGGGCTGCAGGGAGGTGCACATGTGGCGTCAGTTCTGGTCAGGTAAATCCTCAGTATAAGGGTCTGCAGGGAGGTGCACATGTGGTCTCAGGTCTGGTCAGGTAAATGCTCAATATAAGGGTCTGCATGGAGGTGCACATGTGGCCTTAGGTCTGGTCAGGTAAATGCTCAGTATAAGGGGCTGCAGGGAGGTGAACATGTGGTCTCAAGTCTGGTCAGGTTAGTGCTCAGTATAAGGGTCTGCAGGGTGGTGCACATGTGGTCTCAGGTCTGCTAAGGTAAATGCTCAGTATAAGGGTATGCAGGGTTGTGCACATGTGGTCTCAGGTCTGGTAAGGTAAATGCTCAGTATAAGGGTCTGCAGGGAGGTGAACATGAGGTCTCAGGTCTGATCAGGTAAATTCTCAGTAAAAGGGGTTGCAGGGAGGTGCACATGTGGTCTCAGGTCTGATCAGGTAAATGCTCAGTATAAGGGTCTGCGGGGAGGTGCACATGTGGCCTCAGGTCTGGTCAGGTAAATGCTCAGAATAAGGGTCTGCAGGGAGGTGCACATGTGGTCTTTGGTCTGGTCAGGTAAATGCTCAGTGTAAGTGTCTGTAGGGAGGTGCCCATGTGGTCTCAGGTCTGACCAGGTACATGCTCCGTATAAGGATCTGCAGGGAGGTGCACATGTGTCCTCAGGTCTGGTCAGGAAATTGCTCAGTATAAGGGTCTGCAGGGAGGTGCACATTTGGTCTCAGGTCATGTCAGGTAAATGCTCAGCATAAGGGTCTGCAGGGAGGTGCACATGTGGCCTCAGGTCTGGTCAGGTAATTGCTCAGTATAAGGGTCTGCAGGGAGGTGCACATGTGGTCTCAGGTCTAGTCAGGTAAATGCTCCGTATAAGGGTCAGCAGGGAGGTGCACATGTGGTCTCGGGTCTGGTCAGGTAAATGCTCTGTATAAGGGTCTGCAGGGAGGTGCACATGTTGTCTCGGGTCTGGTCAGGTAAATGCTCAGTATAAGGGTCTGCAGGGACGTGCACATGTTGTCTCGGGTCTGGTCAGGTAAATGCTCAGTATAAGGGTCTGCAGGGAGGTGCACATGTGGTCTCAAATCTGGTCAGGTAAATGCTCAGTATAAGGGTCTGCATGGAGGTGCACATGTGGTCTTGGGTCTGGTCAGGTAAATGCTCCGTATAAGGATCTGCAGGGAGGTGCACATGTGGTCTCAGGTCTGGTCCGGTAAATGCTCAATATAAGGGTCTGCATGGAGGTGCACATGTGGCTTCAGGTCTTGTCAGATAAATGCTCAGTATAAGGTGCTGCAGGGAGGAGCACATGTGGCCTCAGGTCTGGTCAGGTAAATGCTCAGTATAAGGGTCTGCAGGGAGGTGCACATGTGGTCTCAGGTCTGGTCAGGTAATTCCTCAATATAAGGGTCTGCAGGGAGGTGCACATGTGGCCTCAGGTCTGGTCAGGTAAATGCTCAGTATAAGGGTCTGCAGGGAGGTGCACATGTGGTCTCAGGTCTGGTCAGGTAAATGCTCAGTATAAGGGTCTGCAGGGAGGTGCACATGTGGCCTCAGGTCTGGTCAGGTAAATGCTCAGTATAAGGGGCTGCAGGGAGGTGCACATGTGGCCTCAGGTCTGGTCAGGTAAATGCTCAGTATAAGGGCCAGCATGGAGGTGCACATGTGGCCTCAGGTCTGGTCAGGTAAATGCTCAGTATAAGGGGCTGCAGGGAGGTGCACATGTGGCGTCAGTTCTGGTCAGGTAAATCCTCAGTATAAGGGTCTGCAGGGAGGTGCACATGTGGTCTCAGGTCTGGTCAGGTAAATGCTCAATATAAGGGTCTGCATGGAGGTGCACATGTGGTCTCAGGTCTGGTCAGGTAAATGCTCAGTATAAGGGGCTGCAGGGAGGTGAACATGTGGTCTCAAGTCTGGTCAGGTTAGTGCTCAGTATAAGGGTCTGCAGGGTGGTGCACATGTGGTCTCAGGTCTGCTAAGGTAAATGCTCAGTATAAGGGTATGCAGGGTTGTGCACATGTGGTCTCAGGTCTGGTCAGGTAAATGCTCAGTATAAGGGTCTGCAGGGAGGTGAACATGAGGTCTCAGGTCTGATCAGGTAAATTCTCAGTAAAAGGGGTTGCAGGGAGGTGCACATGTGGTCTCAGGTCTGATCAGGTAAATGCTCAGTATAAGGGTCTGCGGGGAGGTGCACATGTGGCCTCAGGTCTGGTCAGGTAAATGCTCAGAATAAGGGTCTGCAGGGAGGTGCACATGTGGTCTTTGGTCTGGTCAGGTAAATGCTCAGTGTAAGTGTCTGTAGGGAGGTGCCCATGTGGTCTCAGGTCTGACCAGGTACATGCTCCGTATAAGGATCTGCAGGGAGGTGCACATGTGTCCTCAGGTCTGGTCAGGAAATTGCTCAGTATAAGGGTCTGCAGGGAGGTGCACATTTGGTCTCAGGTCATGTCAGGTAAATGCTCAGCATAAGGGTCTGCAGGGAGGTGCACATGTGGCCTCAGGTCTGGTCAGGTAATTGCTCAGTATAAGGGTCTGCAGGGAGGTGCACATGTGGTCTCAGGTCTAGTCAGGTAAATGCTCCGTATAAGGGTCAGCAGGGAGGTGCACATGTGGTCTCGGGTCTGGTCAGGTAAATGCTCTGTATAAGGGTCTGCAGGGAGGTGCACATGTGGTCTCGGGTCTGGTCAGGTAAATGCTCAGTATAAGGGTCTGCAGGGAGGTGCACATGTGGTCTCAGGTCTGGTCAGGTAAATGCTCAGTATAAGGGTCTGCATGGAAGTGAACATGTGGTCTCGGGTCTGGTCAGGTAAATGCTCCGTATAAGGGTCTGCAAGGAGGTGCACATGTGGTCTCAGGTCTGGTCCGGTAAAATGCTCAATATAAGGGTCTGCATGGAGGTGCACATGTGGCAACAGGTCTGGTCAGGTAAATGCTCAGTATAAGGGGCTGCAGGGAGGAACACATGTGGCCTCAGGTCTGGTCAGGTAAATCCTCAGTATAAGGGTCTGCAGGGAGGTGCACATGTGGTCTCAGGTCTAGTCAGGTAATTGCTCAATATAAGGGTCTGCATGGAGGTGCACATGTGGCCTCAGGTCTGGTCAGGTAAATGCTCAGTATAAGAGTCTGCAGGGAGGTGCACATGTGGTCTCAGGTCTGGTCAAGTAAATGCTCAGTCTAAGGGTCTGCATGGAGGTGCACATGTGGCCTCAGGTCTGGTCAGGTAAATGCTCAGTATAAGGGGCTGCAGGGAGGTGCACATGTGGTCTTGGGTCTGGTCAGGTAAATGCTCCGTATAAGGATCTGCAGGGAGGTGCACATGTGGTCTCAGGTCTGGTCCGGTAAATGCTCAATATAAGGGTCTGCATGGAGGTGCACATGTGGCTTCAGGTCTTGTCAGATAAATGCTCAGTATAAGGTGCTGCAGGGAGGAGCACATGTGGCCTCAGGTCTGGTCAGGTAAATCCTCAGTATAAGGGTCTGCAGGGAGGTGCACATGTGGTCTCAGGTCTGGTCAGGTAATTCCTCAATATAAGGGTCTGCATGGAGGTGCACATGTGGCCTCAGGTCTGGTCAGGTAAATGCTCAGTATAAGAGTCTGCAGGGAGGTGCACATGTGGTCTCAGGTCTGGTCAAGTAAATGCTCAGTATAAGGGTCTGCAGGGAGGTGCACATGTGGCCTCAGGTCTGGTCAGGTAAATGCTCAGTATAAGGGGCTGCAGGGAGGTGCACATGTGGCCTCAGGTCTGGTCAGGTAAATGCTCAGTATAAGGGCCAGCATGGAGGTGCACATGTGGCCTCAGGTCTGGTCAGGTAAATGCTCAGTATAAGGGGCTGCAGGGAGGTGCATATGTGGCGTCAGTTCTGGTCAGGTAAATCCTCAGTATAAGGGTCTGCAGGGAGGTGCACATGTGGTCTCAGGTCTGGTCAGGTAAATGCTCAATATAAGGGTCTGCATGGAGGTGCACATGTGGCCTTAGGTCTGGTCAGGTAAATGCTCAGTATAAGGGGCTGCAGGGAGGTGAACATGTGGTCTCAAGTCTGGTCAGGTTAGTGCTCAGTATAAGGGTCTGCAGGGTGGTGCACATGTGGTCTCAGGTCTGCTAAGGTAAATGCTCAGTATAAGGGTATGCAGGGTTGTGCACATGTGGTCTCAGGTCTGGTAAGGTAAATGCTCAGTATAAGGGTCTGCAGGGAGGTGAACATGAGGTCTCAGGTCTGATCAGGTAAATTCTCAGTAAAAGGGGTTGCAGGGAGGTGCACATGTGGTCTCAGGTCTGATCAGGTAAATGCTCAGTATAAGGGTCTGCGGGGAGGTGCACATGTGGCCTCAGGTCTGGTCAGGTAAATGCTCAGAATAAGGGTCTGCAGGGAGGTGCACATGTGGTCTTTGGTCTGGTCAGGTAAATACTCAGTGTAAGTGTCTGTAGGGAGGTGCCCATATGGTCTCAGGTCTGACCAGGTACATGCTCCGTATAAGGATCTGCAGGGAGGTGCACATGTGTCCTCAGGTCTGGTCAGGAAATTGCTCAGTATAAGGGTCTGCAGGGAGGTGCACATTTGGTCTCAGGTCATGTCAGGTAAATGCTCAGCATAAGGGTCTGCAGGGAGGTGCACATGTGGCCTCAGGTCTGGTCAGGTAATTGCTCAGTATAAGGGTCTGCAGGGACGTGCACATGTGGTCTCAGGTCTGGTCAGGTAAATGCTCCGTATAAGGGTCAGCAGGGAGGTGCACATGTGGTCTCGGGTCTGGTCAGGTAAATGCTCTGTATAAGGGTCTGCAGGGAGGTGCACATGTTGTCTCGGGTCTGGTCAGGTAAATGCTCAGTATAAGGGTCTGCAGGGAGGTGCACATGTGGTCTCAGGTCTGGTCAGGTAAATGCTCAGTATAAGGGACTGCATGGAAGTGAACATGTGGTCTCGGGTCTGGTCAGGTAAATGCTCCGTATAAGGGTCTGCAAGGAGGTGCACATGTGGTCTCAGGTCTGGTCCGGTAAAATGCTCAATATAAGGGTCTGCATGGAGGTGCACATGTGGAAACAGGTCTGGTCAGGTAAATGCTCAGTATAAGGGGCTGCAGGGAGGAACACATGTGGCCTCAGGTCTGGTCAGGTAAATCCTCAGTATAAGGGTCTGCAGGGAGGTGCACATGTGGTCTCAGGTCTAGTCAGGTAATTGCTCAATATAAGGGTCTGCATGGAGGTGCACATGTGGCCTCAGGTCTGGTCAGGTAAATGCTCAGTATAAGAGTCTGCAGGGAGGTGCACATGTGGTCTCAGGTCTGGTCAAGTAAATGCTCAGTCTAAGGGTCTGCATGGAGGTGCACATGTGGCCTCAGGTCTGGTCAGGTAAATGCTCAGTATAAGGGGCTGCAGGGAGGTGCACATGTGGCGTCAAGTCTGGTCAGGTAAATCCTCAGTATAAGGGTCTGCAGGGAGGTGCACATGTGGCCTCAGGTCTGGTCAGGTAAATGCTCAATATAAGGGTCTGCATGGAGGTGAACATGTGGCCTCAGATCTGGTCAGGTAAATGCTCAGTATAAGGGTCTGCATGGAGGTGCACATGTGGCCTCAGGTCTGGTAAGGTAAATGCTCAGTATAAGGGGCTGCAGGGAGGTGCACATGTGGCCTCAGGTCTGGTCAGGTAAATCCTCAGTATAAGGGTCTGAAGGGAGGTGCACATGTGGTCTCAGGTCTGGTCAGGTAAATGCTCAATATAAGGGTCTGCATGGAGGTGCACATGTGGCCTTAGGTCTGGTCAGGTAAATGCTCAGTATAAGGGGCTGCAGGGAGGTGCACATGTGGTCTCAAGTCTGGTCAGGTTAGTGCTCAGTATAAGGGTCTGCAGGGAGGTGCACATGTGGTCTCAGGTCTGGTCAGGTAAATGCTCAGTATAAGGGTATGCAGGGTTGTGCACATGTGGTCTCAGGTCTGGTAAGGTAAATGCTCAGTATAAGGGTCTGCAGGGAGGTGAACATGAGGTCTCAGGTCTGATCAGGTAAATGCTCAGTAAAAGGGGATGCAGGAAGGTGCACATGTGGTCTCAGGTCTGATCAGGTAAATGCTCAGTATAAGGGTCTGCGGGGAGGTGCACATGTGGCCTCAGGTCTGGTCAGGTAAATGCTCAGTATAAGGGTCTGCAGGGAGGTGCACATGTGGTCTTTGGTCTGGTCAGGTAAATGCTCAGTGTAAGTGTCTGTAGGGAGGTGCACATGTGGTCTCAGGTCTGGTCAGGTAAATGCTCAGTGTAAGGGTATGTAGGGAGGTGCACATGTGGTCTCAGGTCTGGTCAGGTAAATGCTCAGTTTAATGGTCTGCAGGGAGGTGCACATGTGGTGTCAGGTCTGGTCAGGTAAATGCTCCATATAAGGGTCTGCAGGGAGGTGCACATGTGGTCTCAAGTCTGGTCAGGTTAGTGCTCAGTACAAGTGTCTGCAGGGTGGTGCACATGTGGTCTCAGGTCTGGTAAGGTAAATGCTCAGTATAAGGGTCTGCAGGGAGGTGCACATGTGGTCTCAGGTCTGCTAAGGTAAATGCTCAGTATAAGGGTATGCAGGGTTGTGCACATGTGGTCTCAGGTCTGGTAAGGTAAATGCTCAGTATAAGGGTCTGCAGGGAGGTGAACATGAGGTCTCAGGTCTGATCAGGTAAATTCTCAGTAAAAGGGGTTGCAGGGAGGTGCACATGTGGTCTCAGGTCTGATCAGGTAAATGCTCAGTATAAGGGTCTGCGGGGAGGTGCACATGTGGCCTCAGGTCTGGTCAGGTAAATGCTCAGAATAAGGGTCTGCAGGGAGGTGCACATGTGGTCTTTGGTCTGGTCAGGTAAATGCTCAGTGTAAGTGTCTGTAGGGAGGTGCCCATGTGGTCTCAGGTCTGACCAGGTACATGCTCCGTATAAGGATCTGCAGGGAGGTGCACATGTTTCCTCAGGTCTGGTCAGGAAATTGCTCAGTATAAGGGTCTGCAGGGAGGTGCACATTTGGTCTCAGGTCATGTCAGGTAAATGCTCAGTATAAGGGTCTGCAGGGAGGTGCACATGTGGCCTCAGGTCTGGTCAGGTAATTGCTCAGTATAAGGGTCTGCAGGGAGGTGCACATGTGGTCTCAGGTCTGGTCAGGTAAATGCTCCGTATAAGGGTCAGCAGGGAGGTGCACATGTGGTCTCGGGTCTGGTCAGGTAAATGCTCTGTATAAGGGTCTGCAGGGAGGTGCACATGTTGTCTCGGGTCTGGTCAGGTAAATGCTCAGTATAAGGGTCTGCAGGGAGGTGCACATGTGGTCTCAGGTCTGGTCAGGTAAATGCTCAGTATAAGGGTCTGCATGGAAGTGAACATGTGGTCTCTGGTCTGGTCAGGTAAATGCTCCGTATAAGGGTCTGCAAGGAGGTGCACATGTGGTCTCAGGTCTGGTCCGGTAAAATGCTCAATATAAGGGTCTGCATGGAGGTGCACATGTGGCAACAGGTCTGGTCAGGTAAATGCTCAGTATAAGGGGCTGCAGGGAGGAACACATGTGGCCTCAGGTCTGGTCAGGTAAATCCTCAGTATAAGGGTCTGCAGGGAGGTGCACATGTGATCTCAGGTCTAGTCAGGTAATTGCTCAATATAAGGGTCTGCATGGAGGTGCACATGTGGCCTCAGGTCTGGTCAGGTAAATGCTCAGTATAAGAGTCTGCAGGGAGGTGCACATGTGGTCTCAGGTCTGGTCAAGTAAATGATCAGTCTAAGGGTCTGCATGGAGGTGCACATGTGGCCTCAGGTCTGGTCAGGTAAATGCTCAGTATAAGGGGCTGCAGGGAGGTGCACATGTGGCGTCAGGTCTGGTCAGGTAAATCCTCAGTATAAGGGTCTGCAGGGAGGTGCACATGTGGTCTCAGGTCTGGTCAGGTAAATGCTCAATATAAGGGTCTGCATGGAGGTGAACATGTGGCCTCAGATCTGGTCAGGTAAATGCTCAGTATAAGGGTCTGCATGGAGGTGCACATGTGGCCTCAGGTCTGGTAAGGTAAATGCTCAGTATAAGGGTCTGCAGGGAGGTGCACATGTGGCCTCAGGTCTGGTCAGGTAAATCCTCAGTATAAGGGTCTGCAGGGAGGTGCACATGTGGTCTCAGGTCTGGTCAGGTAAATGCTCATTATAAGGGTCTGCATGGAGGTGCACATGTGGCCTTAGGTCTGGTCAGGTAAATGCTCAGTATAAGGGTCTGCATGGAGGTGCACATGTGGTCTCAAGTCTGGTCAGGTTAGTGCTCAGTATAAGGGTCTGCAGGATGGTGCACATGTGGTCTCAGGTCTGGTCAGGTAAATGCTCAGTATAAGGGTATGCAGGGTTGTGCACATGTGGTCTCAGGTCTGGTCAGGTAAATGCTCAGTATAAGGGTCTGCAGGGAGGTGAACATGAGGTCTCAGGTCTGATCAGGTAAATGCTCAGTAAAAGGGTATGCAGGGAGGTGCACATGTGGTCTCAGATCTGATCAGGTAAATGCTCAGTATAAGGGTCTGCAGGGAGGTGCACATGTGGTCTCAGGTCTGGTCAGGTAAATGCTCAGTATAAGGGTCTGCAGGGAGGTGCACATGTGGTCTTTGGTCTGGTCAGGTAAATGCTCAGTGTAAGTGTCTGTAGGGAGGTGCACATGTGGTCTCAGGTCTGGTCAGGTAAATGCTCAGTGTAAGGGTATGTAGGGAGGTGCACATGTGGTCTCAGGTCTGGTCAGGTAAATGCTCAGTGTAAAGGTCTGCAGGGAGGTGCACATGTGGTGTCAGGTCTGGTCAGGTAAATGCTCCATATAAGGGTCTGCAGGGAGGTGCACATGTGGTCTCAAGTCTGGTCAGGTTAGTGCTCAGTACAAGTGTCTGCAGGGTGGTGCACATGTGGTCTCAGGTCTGGTAAGGTAAATGCTCAGTATAAGGGTCTGCAGGGAGGTGCACATGTGGTCTCAGGTCTGCTAAGGTAAATGCTCAGTATAAGGGTATGCAGGGTTGTGCACATTTGGTCTCAGGTCTGGTAAGGTAAATGCTCAGTATAAGGGTCTGCAGGGAGGTGAACATGAGGTCTCAGGTCTGATCAGGTAAATTCTCAGTAAAAGGGGTTGCAGGGAGGTGCACATGTGGTCTCAGGTCTGATCAGGTAAATGCTCAGTATAAGGGTCTGCGGGGAGGTGCACATGTGGCCTCAGGTCTGGTCAGGTAAATGCTCAGAATAAGGGTCTGCAGGGAGGTGCACATGTGGTCTTTGGTCTGGTCAGGTAAATGCTCAGTGTAAGTGTCTGTAGGGAGGTGCCCATGTGGTCTCAGGTCTGACCAGGTACATGCTCCGTATAAGGATCTGCAGGGAGGTGCACATGTTTCCTCAGGTCTGGTCAGGAAATTGCTCAGTATAAGGGTCTGCAGGGAGGTGCACATTTGGTCTCAGGTCATGTCAGGTAAATGCTCAGCATAAGGGTCTGCAGGGAGGTGCACATGTGGTCTCAGGTCTGGTCAGGTAATTGCTCAGTATAAGGGTCTGCAGGGAGGTGCACATGTGGTCTCAGGTCTGGTCAGGTAAATGCTCAGTATAAGGGTCAGCAGGGAGGTGCACATGTGGTCTCGGGTCTGGTCAGGTAAATGCTCTGTATAAGGGTCTGCAGGGAGGTGCACATGTGGTCTCAGGTCTGGTCAGGTAAATGCTCAGTATAAGGGTCTGCAGGGAGGTGCACATGTGGTCTCAGGTCTGGTCAGGTAAATGCTCAGTATAAGGGTCTGCATGGAAGTGAACATGTGGTCTCGGGTCTGGTCAGGTAAATGCTCCGTATAAGGGTCTGCAAGGAGGTGCACATGTGGTCTCAGGTCTGGTCCGGTAAAATGCTCAATATAAGGGTCTGCATGGAGGTGCACATGTGGCAACAGGTCTGGTCAGGTAAATGCTCAGTATAAGGGGCTGCAGGGAGGAACACATGTGGCCTCAGGTCTGGTCAGGTAAATCCTCAGTATAAGGGTCTGCAGGGAGGTGCACATGTGGTCTCAGGTCTAGTCAGGTAATTGCTCAATATAAGGGTCTGCATGGAGGTGCACATGTGGCCTCAGGTCTGGTCAGGTAAATGCTCAGTATAAGAGTCTGCAGGGAGGTGCACATGTGGTCTCAGGTCTGGTCAAGTAAATGCTCAGTCTAAGGGTCTGCATGGAGGTGCACATGTGGCCTCGGGTCTGGTCAGGTAAATGCTCAGTATAAGGGGCTGCAGGGAGGTGCACATGTGGCGTCAGGTCTGGTCAGGTAAATCCTCAGTATAAGGGTCTGCAGGGAGGTGCACATGTGGTCTCAGGTCTGGTCAGGTAAATGCTCAATATAAGGGTCTGCATGGAGGTGAACATGTGGCCTCAGATCTGGTCAGGTAAATGCTCAGTATAAGGGTCTGCATGGAGGTGCACATGTGGCCTCAGGTCTGGTAAGGTAAATGCTCAGTATAAGGGGCTGCAGGGAGGTGCACATGTGGCCTCAGGTCTGGTCAGGTAAATCCTCAGTATAAGGGTCTGAAGGGAGGTGCACATGTGGTCTCAGGTCTGGTCAGGTAAATGCTCAATATAAGGGTCTGCAGGGAGGTGCACATGTGGCCTCAGGTCTGGTCAGGTAAATGCTCAGTATAAGGGGCTGCAGGGAGGTGCACATGTGGTCTCAAGTCTGGTCAGGTTAGTGCTCAGTATAAGGGTCTGCAGGGTGGTGCACATGTGGTCTCAGGTCTGGTCAGGTAAATGCTCAGTATAAGGGTATGCAGGGTTGTGCACATGTGGTCTCAGGTCTGGTAAGGTAAATGCTCAGTATAAGGGTCTGCAGGGAGGTGAACATGTGGTCTCAGGTCTGTTCAGGTAAATGCTCAGTAAAAGGGGATGCAGGAAGGTGCACATGTGGTCTCAGATCTGATCAGGTAAATGCTCAGTATAAGGGTCTGCGGGGAGGTGCACATGTGGCCTCAGGTCTGGTCAGGTAAATGCTCAGTATAAGGGTCTGCAGGGAGGTGCACATGTGGTCTTTGGTCTGGTCAGGTAAATGCTCAGTGTAAGTGTCTGTAGGGAGGTGCACATGTGGTCTCAGGTCTGGTCAGGTAAATGCTCAGTGTAAGGGTATGCAGGGAGGTGCACATGTGGTCTCAGGTCTGGTCAGGTAAATGCTCAGTGTAAAGGTCTGCAGGGAGGTGCACATGTGGTGTCAGGTCTGGTCAGGTAAATGCTCCATATAAGGGTCTGCAGGGAGGTGCACATGTGGTCTCAAGTCTGGTCAGGTTAGTGCTCAGTACCAGTGTCTGCAGGGTGGTGCACATGTGGTCTCAGGTCTGGTAAGGTAAATGCTCAGTATAAGGGTCTGCAGGGAGGTGCACATGTGGCCTCAGGTCTGGTCAGGTAAATGCTCAGTATAAGGGTATGCAGGGTTGTGCACATGTGGTCTCAGGTCTGGTAAGGTAAATGCTCAGTATAAGGGTCTGCAGGGAGGTGAACATGAGGTCTCAGGTCTGATCAGGTAAATTCTCAGTAAAAGGGGTTGCAGGGAGGTGCACATGTGGTCTCAGGTCTGATCAGGTAAATGCTCAGTATAAGGGTCTGCGGGGAGGTGCACATGTGGCCTCAGGTCTGGTCAGGTAAATGCTCAGAATAAGGGTCTGCAGGGAGGTGCACATGTGGTCTTTGGTCTGGTCAGGTAAATGCTCAGTGTAAGTGTCTGTAGGGAGGTGCCCATGTGGTCTCAGGTCTGACCAGGTACATGCTCCGTATAAGGATCTGCAGGGAGGTGCACATGTGTCTTCAGGTCTGGCCAGGAAATTGCTCAGTATAAGGGTCTGCAGGGAGGTGCACATTTGGTCTCAGGTCATGTCAGGTAAATGCTCAGCATAAGGGTCTGCAGGGAGGTGCACATGTGGCCTCAGGTCTGGTCAGGTAATTGCTCAGTATAAGGGTCTGCAGGGAGGTGCACATGTGGTCTCAGGTCTGGTCAGGTAAATGCTCCGTATAAGGGTCAGCAGGGAGGTGCACATGTTGTCTCGGGTCTGGTCAGGTAAATGCTCAGTATAAGGGTCTGCAGGGAGGTGCACATGTGGTCTCAGGTCTGGTCAGGTAAATGCTCAGTATAAGGGTCTGCATGGAAGTGAACATGTGGTCTCGGGTCTGGTCAGGTAAATGCTCCATATAAGGGTCTGCAAGGAGGTGCACATGTGGTCTCAGGTCTGGTCCGGTAAAATGCTCAATATAAGGGTCTGCATGGAGGTGCACATGTGGCAACAGGTCTGGTCAGGTAAATGCTCAGTATAAGGGGCTGCAGGGAGGAACACATGTGGCCTCAGGTCTGGTCAGGTAAATCCTCAGTATAAGGGTCTGCAGGGAGGTGCACATGTGGTCTCAGGTCTAGTCAGGTAATTGCTCAATATAAGGGTCTGCATGGAGGTGCACATGTGGCCTCAGGTCTGGTCAGGTAAATGCTCAGTATAAGAGTCTGCAGGGAGGTGCACATGTGGTCTCAGGTCTGGTCAAGTAAATGCTCAGTCTAAGGGTCTGCATGGAGGTGCACATGTGGCCTCAGGTCTGGTCAGGTAAATGCTCAGTATAAGGGGCTGCAGGGAGGTGCACATGTGGCGTCAGGTCTGGTCAGGTAAATCCTCAGTATAAGGGTCTGCAGGGAGGTGCACATGTGGTCTCAGGTCTGGTCAGGTAAATGCTCAATATAAGGGTCTGCATGGAGGTGAACATGTGGCCTCAGATCTGGTCAGGTAAATGCTCAGTATAAGGGTCTGCATGGAGGTGCACATGTGGCCTCAGGTCTGGTAAGGTAAATGCTCAGTATAAGGGGCTGCAGGGAGATGCACATGTGGCCTCAGGTCTGGTCAGGTAAATCCTCAGTATAAGGGTCTGAAGGGAGGTGCACATGTGGTCTCAGGTCTGGTCAGGTAAATGCTCAATATAAGGGTCTGCATGGAGGTGCACATGTGGCCTTAGGTCTGGTCAGGTAAATGCTCAGTATAAGGGGCTGCAGGGAGGTGCACATGTGGTCTCAAGTCTGGTCAGGTTAGTGCTCAGTATAAGGGTCTGCAGGATGGTGCACATGTGGTCTCAGGTCTGGTCAGGTAAATGCTCAGTATAAGGGTATGCAGGGTTGTGCACATGTGGTCTCAGGTCTGGTAAGGTAAATGCTCAGTATAAGGGTCTGCAGGGAGGTGAACATGAGGTCTCAGGTCTGATCAGGTAAATGCTCAGTAAAAGGGGATGCAGGAAGGTGCACATGTGGTCTCAGATCTGATCAGGTAAATGCTCAGTATAAGGGTCTGCGGGGAGGTGCACATGTGGCCTCAGGTCTGGTCAGGTAAATGCTCAGTATAAGGGGCTGCAGGGAGGAACACATGTGGCCTCAGGTCTGGTCAGGTAAATCCTCAGTATAAGGGTCTGCAGGGAGGTGCACATGTGGTCTCAGGTCTAGTCAGGTAATTGCTCAATATAAGGGTCTGCATGGAGGTGCACATGTGGCCTCAGGTCTGGTCAGGTAAATGCTCAGTATAAGAGTCTGCAGGGAGGTGCACATGTGGTCTCAGGTCTGGTCAAGTAAATGCTCAGTCTAAGGGTCTGCATGGAGGTGCACATGTGGCCTCAGGTCTGGTCAGGTAAATGCTCAGTATAAGGGGCTGCAGGGAGGTGCACATGTGGCGTCAGGTCTGGTCAGGTAAATCCTCAGTATAAGGGTCTGCAGGGAGGTGCACATGTGGTCTCAGGTCTGGTCAGGTAAATGCTCAATATAAGGGTCTGCATGGAGGTGAACATGTGGCCTCAGATCTGGTCAGGTAAATGCTCAGTATAAGGGTCTGCATGGAGGTGCACATGTGGCCTCAGGTCTGGTAAGGTAAATGCTCAGTATAAGGGGCTGCAGGGAGGTGCACATGTGGCCTCAGGTCTGGTCAGGTAAATCCTCAGTATAAGGGTCTGAAGGGAGGTGCACATGTGGTCTCAGGTCTGGTCAGGTAAATGCTCAATATAAGGGTCTGCATGGAGGTGCACATGTGGCCTTAGGTCTGGTCAGGTAAATGCTCAGTATAAGGGGCTGCAGGGAGGTGCACATGTGGTCTCAAGTCTGGTCAGGTTAGTGCTCAGTATAAGGGTCTGCAGGATGGTGCACATGTGGTCTCAGGTCTGGTCAGGTAAATGCTCAGTATAAGGGTATGCAGGGTTGTGCACATGTGGTCTCAGGTCTGGTAAGGTAAATGCTCAGTATAAGGGTCTGCAGGGAGGTGAACATGAGGTCTCAGGTCTGATCAGGTAAATGCTCAGTAAAAGGGGATGCAGGAAGGTGCACATGTGGTCTCAGATCTGATCAGGTAAATGCTCAGTATAAGGGTCTGCGGGGAGGTGCACATGTGGCCTCAGGTCTGGTCAGGTAAATGCTCAGTATAAGGGTCTGCAGGGAGGTGCACATGTGGTCTTTGGTCTGGTCAGGTAAATGCTCAGTGTAAGTGTCTGTAGGGAGGTGCACATGTGGTCTCAGGTCTGGTCAGGTAAATGCTCAGTGTAAGGGTCTGCAGGGAGGTGAACATGAGGTCTCAGGTCTGATCAGGTAAATTCTCAGTAAAAGGGGTTGCAGGGAGGTGCACATGTGGTCTCAGGTCTGATCAGGTAAATGCTCAGTATAAGGGTCTGCGGGGAGGTGCACATGTGGCCTCAGGTCTGGTCAGGTAAATGCTCAGAATAAGGGTCTGCAGGGAGGTGCACATGTGGTCTTTGGTCTGGTCAGGTAAATGCTCAGTGTAAGTGTCTGTAGGGAGGTGCCCATGTGGTCTCAGGTCTGACCAGGTACATGCTCCGTATAAGGATCTGCAGGGAGGTGCACATGTTTCCTCAGGTCTGGTCAGGAAATTGCTCAGTATAAGGGTCTGCAGGGAGGTGCACATTTGGTCTCAGGTCATGTCAGGTAAATGCTCAGCATAAGGGTCTGCAGGGAGGTGCACATGTGGCCTCAGGTCTGGTCAGGTAATTGCTCAGTATAAGGGTCTGCAGGGAGGTGCACATGTGGTCTCAGGTCTGGTCAGGTAAATGCTCCGTATAAGGGTCAGCAGGGAGGTGCACATGTGGTCTCGGGTCTGGTCAGGTAAATGCTCTGTATAAGGGTCTGCAGGGAGGTGCACATGTTGTCTCAGGTCTGGTCAGGTAAATGCTCAGTATAAGGGTCTGCAGGGAGGTGCACATGTGGTCTCAGGTCTGGTCAGGTAAATGCTCAGTATAAGGGTCTGCATGGAAGTGAACATGTGGTCTCGGGTCTGGTCAGGTAAATGCTCCGTATAAGGGTCTGCAAGGAGGTGCACATGTGGTCTCAGGTCTGGTCCGGTAAAATGCTCAATATAAGGGTCTGCATGGAGGTGCACATGTGGCAACAGGTCTGGTCAGGTAAATGCTCAGTATAAGGGGCTGCAGGGAGGTGCACATGTGGCCTCAGGTCTGGTCAGGTAAATCCTCAGTATAAGGGTCTGCAGGGAGGTGCACATGTGGTCTCAGGTCTAGTCAGGTAATTGCTCAATATAAGGGTCTGCAGGGAGGTGCACATGTGGCCTCAGGTCTGGTCAGGTAAATGCTCAGTATAAGAGTCTGCAGGGAGGTGCACATGTGGTCTCAGGTCTGGTCAGGTAAATGCTCAGTATAAGGGTCTGCATGGAGGTGCACATGTGGCCTCAGGTCTGGTCAGGTAAATGCTCAGTATAAGGGGCTGCAGGGAGGTGCACATGTGGCCTCAGGTCTGGTCAGGTAAATCCTCAGTATAAGGGTCTGCAGGGAGGTGCACATGTGGTCTCAGGTCTGGTCAGGTAAATGCTCAATATAAGGGTCTGCATGGAGGTGAACATGTGGCCTCAGATCTGGTCAGGTAAATGCTCAGTATAAGGGTCTGCATGGAGGTGCACATGTGGCCTCAGGTCTGGTAAGGTAAATGCTCAGTATAAGGGTCTGCAGGGAGGTGCACATGTGGCCTCAGGTCTGGTCAGGTAAATCCTCAGTATAAGGGTCTGAAGGGAGGTGCACATGTGGTCTCAGGTCTGGTCAGGTAAATGCTCAATATAAGGGTCTGCATGGAGGTGCACATGTGGCCTTAGGTCTGGTCAGGTAAATGCTCAGTATAAGGGGCTGCAGGGAGGTGCACATGTGGTCTCAAGTCTGGTCAGGTAAATGCTCAGTATAAGGGTCTGCAGGAAGGTGCACATGTGGTCTCAGGTCTGGTCAGGTAAATGCTCAGTATAAGGGTATGCAGGGTTGTGCACATGTGGTCTCAGGTCTGGTAAGGTAAATGCTCAGTATAAGGGTCTGCAGGGAGGTGAACATGAGGTCTCAGGTCTGATCAGGTAAATGCTCAGTAAAAGGGGATGCAGGAAGGTGCACATGTGGTCTCAGATCTGATCAGGTAAATGCTCAGTATAAGGGTCTGCGGGGAGGTGCACATGTGGCCTCAGGTCTGGTCAGGTAAATGCTCAGTATAAGGGTCTGCAGGGAGGTGCACATGTGGTCTGTGGTCTGGTCAGGTAAATGCTCAGTGTAAGTGTCTGTAGGGAGGTGCACATGTGGTCTCAGGTCTGGTCAGGTAAATGCTCAGTGTAAGGGTATGTAGGGAGGTGCACATGTGGTCTCAGGTCTGGTCAGGTAAATGCTCAGTGTAAAGGTCTGCAGGGAGGTGCACATGTGGTGTCAGGTCTGGTCAGGTAAATGCTCCATATAAGGGTCTGCAGGGAGGTGCACATGTGGTCTCAAGTCTGGTCAGGTTAGTGCTCAGTACCAGTGTCTGCAGGGTGGTGCACATGTGGTCTCAGGTCTGGTAAGGTAAATGCTCAGTATAAGGGTCTGCAGGGAGGTGCACATGTGGTCTCAGGTCTGCTAAGGTAAATGCTCAGTATAAGGGTATGCAGGGTTGTGCACATGTGGTCTCAGGTCTGGTAAGGTAAATGCTCAGTATAAGGGTCTGCAGGGAGGTGAACATGAGGTCTCAGGTCTGATCAGGTAAATTCTCAGTAAAAGGGGTTGCAGGGAGGTGCACATGTGGTCTCAGGTCTGATCAGGTAAATGCTCAGTATAAGGGTCTGCGGGGAGGTGCACATGTGGCCTCAGGTCTGGTCAGGTAAATGCTCAGAATAAGGGTCTGCAGGGAGGTGCACATGTGGTCTTTGGTCTGGTCAGGTAAATGCTCAGTGTAAGTGTCTGTAGGGAGGTGCCCATGTGGTCTCAGGTCTGACCAGGTACATGCTCCGTATAAGGATCTGCAGGGAGGTGCACATGTGTCTTCAGGTCTGGTCAGGAAATTGCTCAGTATAAGGGTCTGCAGGGAGGTGCACATTTGGTCTCAGGTCATGTCAGGTAAATGCTCAGCATAAGGGTCTGCAGGGAGGTGCACATGTGGCCTCAGGTCTGGTCAGGTAATTGCTCAGTATAAGGGTCTGCAGGGAGGTGCACATGTGGTCTCAGGTCTGGTCAGGTAAATGCTCCGTATAAGGGTCAGCAGGGAGGTGCACATGTTGTCTCGGGTCTGGTCAGGTAAATGCTCAGTATAAGGGTCTGCAGGGAGGTGCACATGTGGTCTCAGGTCTGGTCAGGTAAATGCTCAGTATAAGGGTCTGCATGGAAGTGAACATGTGGTCTCGGGTCTGGTCAGGTAAATGCTCCATATAAGGGTCTGCAAGGAGGTGCACATGTGGTCTCAGGTCTGGTCCGGTAAAATGCTCAATATAAGGGTCTGCATGGAGGTGCACATGTGGCAACAGGTCTGGTCAGGTAAATGCTCAGTATAAGGGGCTGCAGGGAGGAACACATGTGGCCTCAGGTCTGGTCAGGTAAATCCTCAGTATAAGGGTCTGCAGGGAGGTGCACATGTGGTCTCAGGTCTAGTCAGGTAATTGCTCAATATAAGGGTCTGCATGGAGGTGCACAGCCTCAGGTCTGGTCAGGTAAATGCTCAGTATAAGAGTCTGCAGGGAGGTGCACATGTGGTCTCAGGTCTGGTCAAGTAAATGCTCAGTCTAAGGGTCTGCATGGAGGTGCACATGTGGCCTCAGGTCTGGTCAGGTAAATGCTCAGTATAAGGGGCTGCAGGGAGGTGCACATGTGGCGTCAGGTCTGGTCAGGTAAATCCTCAGTATAAGGGTCTGCAGGGAGGTGCACATGTGGTCTCAGGTCTGGTCAGGTAAATGCTCAATATAAGGGTCTGCATGGAGGTGAACATGTGGCCTCAGATCTGGTCAGGTAAATGCTCAGTATAAGGGTCTGCATGGAGGTGCACATGTGGCCTCAGGTCTGGTAAGGTAAATGCTCAGTATAAGGGGCTGCAGGGAGGTGCACATGTGGCCTCAGGTCTGGTCAGGTAAATCCTCAGTATAAGGGTCTGAAGGGAGGTGCACATGTGGTCTCAGGTCTGGTCAGGTAAATGCTCAATATAAGGGTCTGCATGGAGGTGCATATGTGGCCTTAGGTCTGGTCAGGTAAATGCTCAGTATAAGGGGCTGCAGGGAGGTGCACATGTGGTCTCAAGTCTGGTCAGGTTAGTGCTCAGTATAAGGGTCTGCAGGATGGTGCACATGTGGTCTCAGGTCTGGTCAGGTAAATGCTCAGTATAAGGGAATGCAGGGTTGTGCACATGTGGTCTCAGGTCTGGTAAGGTAAATGCTCAGTATAAGGGTCTGCAGGGAGGTGAACATGAGGTCTCAGGTCTGATCAGGTAAATGCTCAGTAAAAGGGGATGCAGGAAGGTGCACATGTGGTCTCAGATCTGATCAGGTAAATGCTCAGTATAAGGGTCTGCGGGGAGGTGCACATGTGGCCTCAGGTCTGGTCAGGTAAATGCTCAGTATACGGGTCTGCAGGGAGGTGCACATGTGGTCTTTGGTCTGGTCAGGTAAATGCTCAGTGTAAGTGTCTGTAGGGAGGTGCACATGTGGTCTCAGGTCTGGTCAGGTAAATGCTCAGTGTAAGGGTATGTAGGGAGGTGCACATGTGGTCTCAGGTCTGGTCAGGTAAATGCTCAGTGTAAAGGTCTGCAGGGAGGTGCACATGTGGTGTCAGGTCTGGTCAGGTAAATGCTCCATATAAGGGTCTGCAGGGAGGTGCACATGTGGTCTCAAGTCTGGTCAGGTTAGTGCTCAGTACAAGTGTCTGCAGGGTGGTGCACATGTGGTCTCAGGTCTGGTAAGGTAAATGCTCAGTATAAGGGTCTGCAGGGAGGTGCACATGTGGTCTCAGGTCTGGTCAAGTAAATGCTCAGTATAAGGGTCTTCAAGAAGGTGCACATGTGGTCTCAAGTCTGGTCAGGTAAGTTCTCAGTATAAGGGTCTTCAGCAGTGACGTGCAGTGACGTCAGAGGCTGGTGAGGCAGTGGCTAGGATACGCCTTCATTCTTTAGATATCCTTTGTTGAAGAAATAGCAATGCACATGGGTGAGCCAATCACATGAGGTATCTATGTGCAGCCACCAATCAGCAGCTACTGAGCATATTTAGATATGATTTTCAACAAAGGACATCAAAAGAATGAAGAAAATTAGATGTAAATTGGAAAGTTATTTAAATTTGCATATGGGTTTCATATGGGTTTCATGTCCCTTTAAATGGTGTCTTGGAAAACTGGTCAACTTAGTAAACATCTGAAGTAAACATCATCTAAAAGGATTGTAACAGAAACTCTTGCCAGATAACACAATGCTTGCTCTGATTATGAGATCTAGAAATCCATGCCCATTAAAATATGTTTAAAACATACTTTTTACTTTAATGCTGCAAATTATGCTTATAGATTATTTCATTACATAAGGGATGAGAGTCAGAGGGGGAGGAAGAGAGACAGAGAGAGAAAAAGAACATGGGGGAGAACAACACATAAGGAGAGAGATGGATAGATAGAGAGACACACACACACAAGGGGGGGACCACTGCATTTTAAAGTAATAAAACAGCAGAGCTACAGAGAGTTCGGAAAATTAGTCTATAATTTAGTGTGAAGTACAGAGGCAAGCTGCTAAGTTAGTAGGTGTAAAGTTTGAGTAAACAAAATACAAAAACGACCCTGCTGTAAAAGAGTAAAAAAACACTAAACCACATTCATTAAATTATCATTTTCACTAACAGAATCCCTTTCAGTAAAATCTTACTTTAATAAGATGTGGTTGAAACACTGCTCTCTGTGCCTCTTTTCCTGCTCTGTAAGGATTCAGGAAGTGACAGTGGCACATTCCACTGCACTTAGAGGGGAAGAACAGAACTCTATTTTTCACTTTAGCAAAGCTAGCAGGTTCACAGGACAGCAACAAAATATATGAAAGTTGTTTTTTTCCGTTTTTGTTTTGTTTTATATGATTTAACATCCAGCCCCAACCATATGTTCCACTTACTAATGCCTCTCGCTGGATTGGTTCAGCCCAAATAGGACTGCCTCAAATAAAGCACTTATGGGCCATGCAATGATCTTAACCACTTTCATCCAGTAGATGGCGCAGCATGTTGTGTAATGGTGGGCAGACCTGCTTGTGCCTCTCCATTGCACAACATATAGCTGTGAGAAAAAAAAATGCTGGGGAAAAAAAATTACAATTTTGTTTTTTTAAAGCCAATAAAAAAAAAATATTTTTGCCCATATGAGAGGTGAAGCACTGCCTCACCTGCCTCTAGTGACTGCACATCACTGGTCTTCAGGGTGGTGCACATGTGGTCTCAGGTCTGGTAAGGTAAATGCTCAGTATAAGGGTCTGCAGGGAGGTGCGCATGTGGTCTCAGGTCTGGTCAGGTAAATGCTCAGTATAAGGGTCGGCAGGGAGGTGCACATGTGGTCTCAGGTCTGGTCAGGTAAATGCTCAGTATAAGGGTCGGCAGGGAGGTGCACATGTGCTCTCAGGTCTGTTCAGGTAAATGCTCCATAAAGGGTCTGCAGGGAGGTGCACATGTGGTCTCAAGTCTGGTCAGGTAAGTGCTCAGTATAAGGGTCTACTGGGTGGTTCACATGTGGTCTCAGGTCTGGTAAGGTAAATGCTCAGTATAAGGGTCTGCAGGGAGGTACACATGTGGTCTCAGGTCTGGTCAGGTAAATGCTCAGTATAAGGGTCTTCAGGGAGGTGCACATGTGGTCTCAAATCTGGTCAGGTAAGTGCTCAGTATAAGGGTCTTCAGGGTGGTGCACATGTGGTCTCAGGTCTGGTAAGGTAAATGCTCAGTATAAAGGTCTGCAGGGAGGTGCACATGTGGTCTCAGGTCTGGTCAGGTAAATTCTCCGTATAAGGGTCTGCAGGGAGGTGCACATGTGGTCTCAAGTCAGGTCAGGTTAGTGCTCAGTATAAGGGTCTGCATGGAGTTGCACATGTGGCCTCAGGTCTGGTCAGGTAAATGCTCAGTATAAGGGGCTGCAGGGAGGTGCACATGTGGCCTCAGGTCTGGTCAGGTAAATCCTCAGTATAAGGGTCTGCAGGGAGGTGCACATGTGGTCTCAGGTCTGGTCAGGTAAATGCTCAATATAAGGGTCTGCATGGAGGTGCACATGTGGCCTCAGGTCTGGTCAGGTAAATGCTCAGTATAAGGGGCTGCATGGAGATGCACATGTGGTCTCAAGTCTGGTCAGGTAAATGCTCAGTATAAGGGGTTGCAGGGAGGTGCACATGTGGTTTCAGGTCTGGTCAGGTAAATGCTCAGTGTAAGTGTCTGTAGGGAGGTGCACATGTGGTCTCAGGTCTGGTCAGGTAAATGCTCAATGTAAGGGCCTGTAGGGAGGTACACATGTGGTCTCAGGTCTGGTCAGGTAAACGCTCAGTGTAAGGGTCGCAGGGAGGTGCACATGTGTCTCAGGTCTGTTCAGGTAAATGCTCCATATAAGGGTCTGCAGGGAGGTGCACCTGTGGTCTCAAGTCTGGTCAGGTTAGTGCTCAGTATAAGGGTCTGCAGGGTGGCGCACATGTGGTCTCAGGTCTGGTAAGGTAAATGCTCAGTATAAGGGTCTGCATGGAGATGCACATGTGGTCTCAGGTCTGGTCAAGTAAATGCTCAGTATAAGGGTCTTCAGGGAGGTGCACATGTGGTCTCAAGTCTGGTCAGGTAAGTGCTCAGTATAAGGGTCTGCAGGGTGGCGCACATGTGGTCTCAGGTCTGGTAAGGTAAATGCTCAGTATAAGGGTCTGCAGGGAGGTGCACTTGTTGTTTCAGGTCTGGTGAGGTAATGCTCCGTATAAGGGTCTGCAGGGAGGTGCACTTGTGGTCTCAGGTCTGATCAGGTAAATGCTCAGTATAAGGGTCTGCAGGGAGGTGCACATGTGGTCTCAGTTCTGGTCAGGTAAATGCTACTCAGTATAAGGGTCTTCAGGGAGGTGCACATGTGGTCTCAAGTCTGGTCAGGTAAGTGTTCAGTATAAGGGTCTTCAGGGTGGTGCACATGTGGTCTCAGGTCTGGTAAGGTAAATGCTCAGTATAAAGGTCTGCAGGGAGATGCACAAGTGGTCTCAGGTCTGGTCAGGTAATGCTCCATATAAGGGTCTGCAGGGAGGTGCACTTGTGGTCTCAGGTCTGGTCAGGTAAATGCTGCTCAGTATAAGGGTCTTCAGGGAGGTGCACATGTGGTCTCAAGTCTGGTCAGGTAAGTGTTCAGTATAAGGGTCTTCAGGGTGGTGCACATGTGCTCTCAGGTCTGGTAAGGTAAATGCTCAGTATAAAGGTCTGCAGGGAGATGCACTAGTGGTCTCAGGTCTGGTCAGGTAAATGCTCCGTATAAGGGTCTGTAGGGAGGTGCACATGTTGTCTCAAGTCTGGTCAGGTAAATACTCAGTATAAGGGTCTGCAGGGAGGTGCACATGTGGTCTCAAGTCTGGTCAGGTAAGTGCTCAGTATAAGGGTCTTCAGGGTGGTGCACCTGTGGTCTCAGGTCTGGTAAGGTAAATACTCTGTATAAGGGTCTGCAGGGAGGTGCACATGTGGTCTCAGGTCTGGTCAGGTTAGTGCTCAGTATAAGGTTCTGCAGGGAGGTGCACATGTGGTCTCAGTTCTGGTCAGGTAAATGCTCAGTATAAGGGTCTTCAGGGAGGTGCACATGTGGTCTCAAGTCTGGTCAGGTAAGTGCTCAGTATAAGGGTCTTCAGGGTGGTGCACATGTGGTCTCAGGTCTAGTAAGGTAAATGCTCAGTATAAGGGTCTGCAGGGAGGTGCACATGTGGTCTCAAGTCTGGCCAGGTAAGTGCTCAGTATAAGGGTCTTCAGGGTGGTGCACCTGTGGTCTCAGGTCTGGTACGGTAAATGCTCGGTATAAGGGTCTGCAGGGAGGTGCACATGTGGTCTCAGGTCTGGTCAGGTTAGTGCTCAGTATAAGGTTCTGCAGGGAGGTGCACTTGTGGTCTCAGGTCTGGTCAGGTAAAAGCTCAGTATAAGGGTCTGCAGGGAGGTGCACATGTGGTCTCAGTTCTGGTCAGGTAAATGCTCAGTATAAGGGTCTTCAGGGAGGTGCACATGTGGTCTCAAGTCTGGTCAGGTAAGTGCTCAGTATAAGGGTCTTCAGGGTGGTGCACATGTGGTCTCAGGTCTAGTAAGGTAAATGCTCAGTATAAGGGTCTGCAGGGAGGTGCACATGTGGTCTGAAGTCTGGTCAAGTAAGTGCTCAGTATAAGGGTCTTCAGGGTGGTGCACCTGTGGTCTCAGGTCTGGTAAGGTAAATGCTCCGTATAAGGGTCTGCAGGGAGGTACACATATGGCCTCAGGTCTGGTCAGGTAAATGCTCAGTAAAAGGGGTTGCAGGGAAGTGCACATTTGGTCTCAGGTCTGGTCAGGTAAATGCTCAGTATAAGGGTCTGCAGGGAGGTACACATGTGGTCTCAGGTCTGGTCACGTAAATGCTAAGTATAAGGGGCTGCAGGGAGGTGCACATGTGGTCTCAGGTCTGGTTAGGTAAATGCTCAGTATAAGTGGCTGCATATATCACACACACATACATATTCATACGCTCTTCAGATCTCATTTTTTTTTATTGCAAACTAAAAAGTGACAAGCTTTTCTTAAAACACTCAAAATACTTATAACCCTAATAGAAAAACACATGCATATACAAGTATAGGCAAATGTAAGATGCTATACACAGAAAGCTGCATAATGTGATTTATATTGGCTGCAGGATTTAATTTTTAAAGTGCGCCCCATGCCCAGTGATAACTTTGTTCTATGGAGTGAAGTGTCCCTTTCCATGTATAGAGTATGAGCTAGATTACAAGTGGAGCACTGTTGTGCGCTAACATTGCTCAAGTTGAATCAATAGTGCTTTAATTTTTACATTAACATTGAAATTCTTGGGCGCACTAACATCTGGTTGTCGGAAAAAAATGCTTTACGCTTAATCGCTGACATAAGAGACTTCTGTGTGGGTGTACTGATAAACTCGTGTTGGCTATCACCCACGTCAAAGGTACACTAAGCCAAGGGTCAAATAGTGGAGTTCTTCCCTAACATTTAAACTATGATTTTCTATTGGAATATTTATGTAAAAAACTACACACGTATATTCATACACATACATACTTATGTATACACACATACAAATATGTATATACATCTACTTGCCATATCCCTTTAAATCATTGTTAAAATACTTTTTTTAAATATATTATACGTGTTATGCATTTATTCAAGCGCTAACACTTTGTTATACACTAAGGGCAAGAATACAAGTGGAGCACTAATTTAACGTGCGCATATTAGCCCATTAACAGGCGCTAGTTAAATAACCAGTATTACATGTGTTATCCATTTATTCAAGCGCTAACACTTTGTTATACACTAAGGGCAAGAATACAAGTGGAGCGCTAATTTAATGTGCCCATTTACAAGAGCTCGTTAAATAACCAGCCAAAACAAGTGTCTGGTTAATGCAATTAGTGCTCCAAAAATTAACCTGAGGTAAAAAAAGTAGCATCTTTATTTTAATAAAAAATAACTACACTAAGCAATTATAAGGGGTTAAAGTGGGCAGGTGTGGGGTGTTAGAAAAAAATGGCACTGAAAAGTGCCTTTACATAGCGGTCTATGGGAACTGTGTTTTTACTTTAAATATATATGTATATGCTTATATACATATATATTTATGTTTTGATACTTTTATATACTCATTTAAACATAATGATATATGTATATATTCATATATTCATATACATATATTTTTACACTTTTCTGCCCATCACTGTGCTACTTACCCCCTTCGCTGCGCTAGGTTCTGTGCCAAGTATGATGGCCTCAGAACAAGGCTCCCATTGGAGCCTATGGAAGCGCTCTCTCGTGAGCACAAAGCTTCCATGCAATGCGAACACGAGGACTCATTGCGCTTTATCTATAATACCAGCGCACAGAATTTTGCGCTTCACTCGTAATCTGGCCCTAAAAGTATAGAGAGTTCTAAAAACAATACCGGCTGCATACAGATGACCACTTTTTCACAGTGGTTTAAGAAAGTGGAATGTATTATTTCTCTAGAAAATATGGTGTATTGTTACAAAGGTAAAATAGACCAGTTAACTTATATACAGTTTTACTGAAACACAGCCATGCAAGCTGTACCTGGTAATCTCTAATGTCTGTATAAATACTATGCATAGCTCAGTCCATATGAACTCGCAGAAGGGGCGGAACTAATATTTGGTGCAGCAGGTGCAGTGGCACCAGGGCCCAAGTGCTGGGGGCATGTAGTCATATGTAGGCATGTGCTGAATGTGTACAATCCTAATGCAGTGGAGCCTTTTATTAGTGCAGGTTTCCAATATATCTATCTATCTATCTATCCATCTATCTATTTATCTATCATCTATCTATTAACAAACTTTAACCTCAAACTCATTATACAGAGCAGCATGTATATTATTACTATTGCTTACTACTAAGTTACCATTGGGGGCACAAAAAAGTGTTTGCACCTGGGCCCTACATTTAGCCACCAATCAGCAAGCACTGCCCATGTGCTGAACCAAAAATCGTCCGGCTACTAAACTTAAATTCCTGCTTTTTCAAATAAAGATACCAAAGACAATAAAAAAAATTGATAATAGGAGTAAATTAGAAAGTGGTTTAAAGCTGCATGCTCTATCTGAATCATTAAAGACAACAATTGGGTTTAGTATCCCTTTAATCTCCTTTATATGCTGCAATCTACCCTGGTTTTCTATACTCTCACAAATGTTTTGTGTTCCGTGTCCTCTTGCAGGTACAGTTGGGGCATTTATATATATATATATATATATACTGATCAGTAATTTATATGATTATTGTTATGTATTCCATTTTAATTTTTTCTTCTATTACTGAATATATAAAAATGTAAAAAAAAAATGGTTTCAATTAAATTAATGTCAGTCTCGTTAAGATTCTCTGGTAAAATATTTTTTTTACCATTCACTTGTAATACTTGTGTCCTATTCTAAGCACAGGGTCACAATAATGATAACTCATCCTGCCCTATATCAGCAATAAAGCACTGCATTATAAAATATCTGTACATCATTTAGCTATGTAACTTCACATCTCGGGAAATGCGTGAAGTTGGAATTCTAAATACACAATGATAACACTTACCATAAAATAAAACCTTACAAGCTATTTTTTCACACTACACAGAACAAATCTCACACTTTTAAGGTAGTCTACAAGACATAAAAAAGTGCACACAATGTTTTATCAACTGTAAGGAAGAAAACAGATGCTTTGCTTCATAAAATATCCTAGAATATTGTGACGCTAGAGAGGCTGGTGAGGCCCATGAAACTAAGGAAGTTTGGAAATATGCCTTAGTAAATATGGCAGAGTGCCATGTCACACATCTGCCAACTTTAAAAATGACTTAATATTGAGCATTAATTAGCATATCTGATGACATCACACAAAGAGAAGTGTGTCATGGATAAACCTGTCACACTCTGTGCTTTCAAATACAGATGATGACTTGTCAGAAGGTTATACCAATTTAACAATATTTTTATTGTGACCTATTGCTAAAATTTACATCAAGTATTCCTTTAAAATAACATCATAAAAACATTTAAAGGGACAATAAAGCAAAAATTAAACTCAGTGGCATCACTAGGGTTGGTGTCACCCAGTGCGGTAAGTTATGGTGTCACCCCCCTTCCCCCCAGAAAGCAGACACACAAAAACACAGGCACACACACATACAAACACTCAGACACACTTAAACACACACTCAGATGCACACACAAACACTCGGAAACACACTCAGACACACACACAAACACACACACACAAAAACACTCAGACACACACACAAAAACACTAAGGCACACACACAAAAACCCTCAGGCACACACACAGAAACACTCAGGCACACACACACTCAAAAACACTAAGGCACACATGCATACAAAATATGTAAACTGCACTGCATTAATTATAAAGCTCATGCCTAGAGCTGCTCCCCCTGGCTCAGTAGAGCATCAAATGAAAGATAAACAGTGTACTCTAAAAATAAATCACTAAAGAAAAGGTTTAGGCGCAAACTATGACAATTCTGCTCTCTGACTCTGTTCCAAGTCTGTCAGTGCACAGCCCTGGGCCGCGTGCCTAACACTTCTTATGGCCAATCACCTCTGCACTCTGCCCACCCCAGACCCCCGCCCGCCCTCCCCTTCCTACCTCTTCAGTGTGCACTTAGTGTACCATAACCGTACCCGTCTGGTGGGCATCATACGTGTCAGACAGTCATGCGGTCAGGTGCCAGGCTTCCCCCTTACGATCTCCCGGTTCTCGTTTAGAGAGACAGCACAGCAGTGAGTGACGTCACTGAGCAGTGAGCACAGATAGGCAGGCAGGTTAAGGCTAGTAGCGCAACTTCGCAAGCCCCACGGCACGCCCACAACATTCATAGTGAAATTGGGCAGGGGAGGAGCTAAGTACAAACAAGCAAAAGCAGCCGGGAAAACTATTTGTGGAAATTGCAGTGCTGGCTCAATGGGCAAAAAAAAAAATAAGTGTCTACAACTTCCCCAGTCCCACTAATGTTCAAAAATGCTGGCCCCTCTAATAAAAAAAAAATCTATACATCTCTACATTGTATTTCTATGAATTTCAATAAATTAAAAAAAAAAAAATTCTGGTGGTGGCACCCCCTAGTGACGCCACTGATTAAACTTCCATGGTTTACAATAACAGGCACATTTTAAACACCTTATCAATTTACTTCTATTATAAAATTTGCATCATTCTTATCTTGCAAAACACTTCTGCCATATAGTGCTAAAGACACATTCACTCTCCTGACACATACAATCTATGAGCTTAACTAGATTTACTCTTCAACAAAGGATACCAAGTGAACAAAGCAAATTTGACAGTATAAGGAAATTGAAAGGTTATTTATAAAATATGCTGCTTCCAAAGCAAGAAAGTTTAATTTTACTGTCTCTTTAAATACACAACTAAAGTTGATGTATGAATAGTCTCATTTGTATATAACAAACCGTATTTGTAGTTAATTAGAATAAATACCTTTTTGATTAAATATTATGGGCTAGACCACAAGTTCTATACTAAAGTTAGAGTGGGTCGCGATGTGCAATATTGCAACCGTGCTAACTTGCCCACATATCACAAGTTGAAAGTAAATGGGTACGCTCATGTGCAAACATAATTTTCACTTGTCAGCGTGACTGAAGACCTAGCATAAAGTGTAAGGGGGAAAAAATGTGCACCAAACACAACATAATACATTTAAATAAAGTGTTACACTCATATATACAGTTTCCGATAAAAATATTCACATACATATAAATAAAACATTTTATAACGGTTTAAAGGTATATGGTATATAACAAGGTATTTAACTGGAAAGGGCTATAATGTGTATATGTGTATTTATGTGATAATATATGTATATACAGGGAGTGCAGAATTATTAGGCAAGTTGTATTTTTGAGGATTAATTTTATTATTGAACAACAACCATGTTCTCAATGAACCCAAAAAACCCATTAATATCAAAGCTGAATAGTTTTGGAAGTAGTTTTTAGTTTGTTTTTAGTTATAGCTATTTTAGGGGGATATCTGTGTGTGCAGGTGACTATTACTGTGCATAATTATTAGGCAACTTAACAAAAAACAAATACATACCCATTTCAATTATTTATTTTTACCAGTGAAACCAATATAACATCTCAACATTCACAAATATACATTTCTGACATTCAAAAACAAAACAAAAACAAATCAGTGACCAATATAGCCACCTTTCTTTGCAAGGACACTCAAAAGCCTGCCATCCATGGATTCTGTCAGTGTTTTGATCTGTTCACCATCAACATTGCGTGCAGCAGCAACCACAGCCTACCAGACACTGTTCAGAGAGGTGTACTGTTTTCCCTCCTTGTAAATCTCACATTTGATGATGGACCACAGGTTCTCAATGGGGTTCAGATCAGGTGAACAAGGAGGCCATGTCATTAGATTTTCTTCTTTTATACCCTTTCTTGCCAGCCACGCTGTGGAGTACTTGGATGCGTGTGACGGAGCATTGTCCTGCATGAAAATCATGTTTTTCTTGAAGGATGCAGACTTCTTCCTGTACCACTGCTTGAAGAAGGTGTCTTCCAGAAACTGGCAGTAGGACTGGGAGTTGAGCTTGACTCCATCCTCAACCCGAAAAGGCCCCACAAGCTCATCTTTGATGATACCAGCCCAAACCAGTACTCCACCTCCACCTTGCTGGCGTCTGAGTCGGACTGGAGCTCTCTGCCCTTTACCAATCCAGCCACGGGCCCATCCATCTGGCCCATCAAGACTCACTCTCATTTCATCAGTCCATAAAACCTTAGAAAAATCAGTCTTGAGATATTTCTTGGCCCAGTCTTGACGTTTCAGCTTGTGTGTCTTGTTCAGTGGTGGTCGTCTTTCAGCCTTTCTTACCTTGGCCATGTCTCTGAGTATTGCACACCTTGTGCTTTTGGGCACTCCAGTGATGTTGCAGCTCTGAAATATGGCCAAACTGGTGGCAAGTGGCATCTTGGCAGCTGCACGCTTGACTTTTCTCAGTTCATGGGCAGTTATTTTGCACCTTGGTTTTTCCACACGCTTCTTGCGACCCTGTTGACTATTTTGAATGAAACGCTTGATTGTTCGATGATCACGCTTCAGAAGCTTTGCAATTTTAAGAGTGCTGCATCCCTCGGCAAGATATCTCACTATTTTTGACTTTTCTGAGCCTGTCAAGTCCTTCTTTTGACCCATTTTGCCAAAGGAAAGGAAGTTGACTAATAATTATGCACACCTGATATAGGGTGTTGATGTCATTAGACCACACCCCTTCTCATTACAGAGATGCACATCACTTAATATGCTTAATTGGTAGTAGGCTTTCGAGCCTATACAGCTTGGAGTAAGACAACATGCATAAAGAGGATGATGTGGTCAAAATACTCATTTGCCTAATAATTCTGCACTCCCTGTATATATATATATATATATATATATATATATATATAGTAAAAGACATTAGTAATTTGCACTATAATGCTACAGCCTACAGATTATTCGTTTGGGGTTTAAGTGAAGTAAGTGAATATGTATTGCATTGTATATCTTATTTCTGATTATTGTCTGATGTGTAAAAGCTTCATGTCGGATTTTATGATGTATGTGTGTAGAATAGATATACAGTACATGTAATGTATATACATATCTAAATGTACATAATGTATGTCACAGCTTATGGTATTTTATGGCAGCACATTAGATAACATTTAAAGACATAATATTCTATCTCATAGATGGCATATCATATAGATTTATATTAAATATGTGACTTTTTCTATATGCAAGTACATTAAGGTTTGTCTCACTGAGATCCTTGGATTGACGGGATGTCTAAGGTAGGACTTTTGAACACATTGAGTGAATTAACTATCTGGATAGAGTCTTTCATTGTTGTTCAGATGTGTAATATACTTCAGTATTTGTGTCTCCTTTGTGTCATAAGCACTGCAGGGTCTCTTCCTGAGATTGCATCCTTTTCAGAGTAGTAACTCCATTCATCTGATAATTAAATCATCAAAGAGTATATGTAATACACGATTTCTAATATCAGATGTATTTATGGCACAACAAAAGGATCCTAGGTTAAACCTATTTATGTATCCAGTTAGAAAGGACATTTGGCCCTGAAGAAGCAATCTGTAACTGAATGTGTTATAGCAGGATGGAAGGGGTCTTTGGAGACATGAGATGTGTAATGACGTCAGCAAATGGTTCAGTGTCAGAAGGTAAGTTATTTTGATGCAAAGATTTTGCTACTATGTGCTCAGCAGGAGGCCTTGGAGCTTATATGTGTACAATTTATCTCTAATAAATGGTATCGCATATAAGTAAATGTTATATCCCAAGGTAAATTTTCTTGCAAATAAATTCTCTCATCTTTAGATATGACCTTTATAAATAATTGTTTTGTATAAAAACATATTATGGTTTGGTTCAAACAATTGATGTGTTTGCATACCTTAAGTTCCTACATCAATCAATCACTTTATTCAAATGTGCCTTTCCCTTATAAATAAATGATTTCATGATTATTATAGATGATATGCATAGTTTTCCCCACAAATAATGTAACAATGTGCACTGTTAAATTGTCATACAAGAAAACAGCTAACTGGACAGGAAGAAAGCAATGATTATGATTATTTAAAAGCTTCATGTACCTCTTACAAGCTTATAGATGTGGAACCTGTTGCAAGGTGTTTGTCTGGTATGTAACAAAAAGTTATAAAGAATATGGGCCAGATTACAGATTATCTGACTTGTGTTAAAATAGTCTGTGTGGTGCACTGATGATAGCAAGGCATCTATTTCTTCATGGAATTTATCCATCACACCCTCTGGGTCAGGGGTCAAGTCGAGCAGGAACGCATGGGAATGGAGTTCCTGCACTATTTTTGCAGGAGAAACTAAGTTCCTTCTGGACAAAGAACAGAAACACTTCCGAAAACACTGCTGCTGCTACAGCTGCTGCTGGTGGAAGGAATTAGAGCACAGTTTGGATAGAGGGATAGTGAGATTTTCTAGTAATGGTCAGTTACACTTCCTACAATACATTAAATGTAAGACTGTAAGTGGTACTGCTGTGTGATCAACCGGCAATGTGCTTAACACCTGGTGCTTACATTTCTGTGTGGCTTGCTCTGGGGATATTTAGCTCCCCTCAGCAGAAATAGGACTATTGCACCTTAAATGGGTGAGACTCTGTGACAGAGGAGGCGTCTCAGGCCCAAAGACAACCATTCAACCCTTCATAAGATTTAATATTTGCTTTCTCTAACCAAAGTTTATATATTATATACATATAAATACAGTAAGTGTGTGTGTGTGTGTGTGTATATATATATATATATATATAAAACAATAATAATTGTGAGGGGGGGGGTGGAAGTCTTGGTGAGTTCCCACACTTTTTTTTGTAGGACCCCTGCTCTGGGTTTGTCAATTTGGGAGTGTGTTCACTAATCAAAGTAACTATGCTTCTAGTTCTTTATAGAATTTATCTTTTCTAGCCCCCTCCTCATAGTACGGAGGTGAGCAGTGCAATCCTGAAAGGGCTGCTCAGTTGCTTAAGAAGACTCTACTGCTCCACTGCTTCCGTCTGGGAGGAATGAGTATTATACCTGAGCTGCCTGTGTGCAGTTCTGCGGCTACAGTTCTTAGTTTATCCACACCTGCTGCTTCGTCACTCACCCATTGCCACAGTACTTTATATAATGTCAAAATATGCACGTGAATTGGATTAAAGTGAGAGAGAGTTGCGCATCAGCCTCACTCTCTCTACCCAGTTTCTATCTGTATCCAGTGGCAGTGCAAAAGTCGAGACGGCTGGAGATAGGGCAGGGCGCAGTGGGTGACAAGGATGCCTACGTGCCTTTTTGTGCTATGAGCATTCCATAATGCTTGTTGTTACCGCCTTCCTTACTATTAAACCAGTGAGGTGTCCTCAGCTCCATTTAACTAATGAGATTTCCACTGCTCAGTCAGCTGGATACAGTCCTTGCATGCAATGGCTAGACAGGCCCTAACTTACCGAGGGTCTCAGACTCATTGGATACCCTCACCTGGTTTAGCTTGCAAGTTGAGACAATTTCTGGGGTATGGCTGCTGTTGCATGCTGACAGCTAATTGGAGCCACAAGTGAGAGCTGGGTGTCAAATGGGGACCAAAGTGGGTGAGATAATCCTAGGAGTATGAATGCTCCTCTCCTTCCTTTTTGCTTGGGATTCTTTAACAATTAAAGGGTCATGAAACCCACAATTTTACTTTCAGGGTTCAGATAGAAAATACAACTGTAAACAACTTTCCAATTTACTTCAATTTGCAAACTTGCTTAATCTTGAAATCCTTTGTTAAAGGAGCAGCAATACACTACTGGGAGCTAGCTGATCACATCTAGTCAGCTAATCACAAGATACAAATGTGTGCAGGCACCAATCTCCAACTGACTCGCACTAGTTTAGAATATATACATATTCTTTCTTAACAACAGACACCAAAAGAACAAAGTACATTTAAAAATAAAATTTAATTTAAAAGTGTCTTAAAGTTGCATGCACTTTCTGAATCATACAAGCTGAATTTTGACTTTCCTATCCCTTTAAAGGGATACTAAATCTAAATGTTTTCTTTCATGATTCAGATAGAGCATGCAATTTTAAGCAACTTTCTAATTTATTCCTATTATCATTTTTTCTTCGTTCTTTTGGTATCTTTATTTACAAAGCAAAAATGTAAAACTTAGGAACCGGACCATTTTATGTTCAGAACCTGGATTACGCTTGCTTATTGGTTGGCTGAATGTAGTCACCAATAAGCAAGCACTATCCAGGGTGCTGAACCTAAAATGGGCCGGCTCTTCAGTATTACATTCCTGCTTTTTAAATAAAGATAGCAAAATAAAGAACAAAAATTGGCAAAAGGAGTAAATTAGAAAGTTGCTTAAATTGCATGCTCTATCTGAATCATGACAGAAAAAAATTGGGTTTAGTGTCCCTTTAACTGCAATACTAGGTTTTCTTATCGGAACAAATTGCAATTGATCTGGATGGATTAAACCAGGAAGAAATTATTTTAACCTATTTGCTAAGGCCTAGATTTAGAGTTTGGCGTTAGCCGTGAAAACCAGCGTTAGAGGCTCCTAACGCTGGTTTTAGGCTACCGCCGGTATTTGGAGTCACTCAAAATAGGGTCTAACGCTCACTTTCCAGCCGCGACTTTTCCATACCGCAGATCCCCTTACGTCAATTGCGTATCCTATCTTTTCAATGGGATTTCTCTAACTCCGGTATTTAGAGTCGTTTCTGAAGTGAGCGTTAGACATCTAACGACAAAACTCCAGCCGCAGGAAAAAAGTCAGTAGTTTAATGCTTTCTGGGCTAACGCCGGTTTATAAAACTCTTAACTACTGTGCTCTAAAGTACACTAACACCCATAAACTACCTATGTACCCCTAAACCGAGGTCCCCCCACATCGCCGACACTCTAAAAAAATTTTTTAACCCCTAATCTGCCGACCGCCACCTACGTTATCCTTATGTACCCCTAATCTGCTGCCCCTAACACCGCCGACCCCTGTATTATATTTATTAACCCCTAATCTGCCCCCCTCAACGTCGCCTCCACCTGCCTACACTTATTAACCCCTAATCTGCCGACCGCAAAGCGCCGCCACCTACGTTATCCTTATGTACCCCTAATCTGCTGCCCCTAACACCGCTGACCCCTATATTATATTTATTAACCCCTAATCTGCCCCCCACAACGTCGCCTCCACCTGCCTACACTTCTTAACCCCTAATCTGCCGACCGGACCTGAGCGCTACTATAATAAAGTTATTAACCCCTAATCCGCCTCACTAACCCTATCATAAATAGTATTAACCCCTAATCTGCCCTCCCTAACATCGCCGACACCTAACTTCAATTATTAACCCCTAATCTGCCGACCGAATCTCGCCGCTATTCTAATAAATGTATTAACCCCTAAAGCTAAGTCTAAACCTAATACTAACACCCCCCTAAATTAAATATAATTTAAATCTAACGAAATTAATTATCTCATTAAATAAATTATTCCTATTTAAAGCTAAATACTTACCTGTAAAATAAATCCTAATATAGCTACAATATAAATTATAATTATATTATAGCTATTTTAGGATTAATATTTATTTTACAGGTAACTTCATATTTATTTTAACCAGGTACAATAGCTATTAAATAGTTAAGAACTATTTAATAGCTAAAATAGTTAAAATAATTTCAAATTTACCTGTAAAATAAATCCTAACCTAACTTACAAATAAACCTAACACTACACTATAGTAGTAGTAGTGTTAGGTTAATTGTAGGTAATTGTAGGTAGTTTATTTAATTAATTTATTGATAGTCTAGTGTTAGGTTTATTTGTAACTTAGGTTAGGATTTATTTTACAGGTAAATTTGTAATTATTTTAACTATTTAATAGCTATTGTACCTGGTTAAAATAAATACAAAGTTACCTGTAAAATAAATATAAATCCTAAAATAGCTATAATATAATTATCATTTATATTGTAGCTATATTAGGATTTATTTTACAGGTAAGTATTTAGCTTTAAATAGGAATAATTTATTTAATAAGAGATAATTAATTTAGTTAGATTTAAATTACCGTATTTTTCGCTCCATAAGACGCACCTGACCATAAGACGCACCTAGTTTTTAGAGGAGGAAAACAAGAAAAAAAATATATAATTTCTTTTTCCTGATGCCTGATGTGCCAAGGTGAGGGGGCTAACCCTAAACCCTAACCCTAAACCCCTATCCCTAATAACCCTAACCCTTAACCCTAACCAGGGGCGTATTTAGGTTTTGTGCTGCCCTAGGCATTTAAGATTCTGTTGGGGAGGGAGATAAGGGAGGGAGATAAGGAAGGGAGAAAGAGAAGGAAGGGAAGGAGGGAGAGGAGTGAGAAGAGGGAAGGAGGGAGGGAGAGAAGAGAGGAGCGAGAGAGAAGAGAGGAGGGAGAGAGAAGAGAGGAGGGAGAGAGAAGAGAGGAGGGAGAGAGAAGAGAGGAGGGAGAGAGAAGAGAGGAGGGAGAGAGAGGGAGGGTGAGGGAGAGGAAGGAGGGAGGGAGAGGAAGGAGGGAGAGGGGAGGGAGAGAGGAGGGAGGGAGAGAGGAGGGAGGGAGGGAGAGAGGAGGGAGGGAGAGAGGAGGGAGGGAGAGAGGAGGGAGAGAGGAGAGAGAGAGGAGGGAGGGAGAGAGGAGGGAGGGAGAGAGGAGGGAGGGAGAGAGGGAGAGGAAGGAGGGAGGGAGAGGAAGGAGGGAGGGAGAGGAAGGAGGGAGAGGAGGGAGGGAGAAAGGAGGGAGGGAGAGGAAGGAGGGAGGGAGAGGAAGGAAGGAAGGAGGGAGGGAGAGAGAGGAAGGAAGGAGGGAGAGGAAGGAAGGAGGGAGGGAGAGGAAGGAAGGAGGGAGGGAGGAAGGAGGGAGGGAGGAAGAGGAAGGAAGGAGGGAGGGAGGGAGAGGAAGGAAGGAGGGAGGGAGAGGAAGGAGGGAGGGAGAGGAAGGAAGGAGGGAGGGAGAGGAAGGAAGGAGGGATAGGAAGGAGGGAGGGAGAGGAAGGAAGGAGGGAGAGGAAGGAAGGAGGGAGGGAGAGGAAGGAGGGAGGGAGAGAAAGGAAGGAGGGAGGGAGAGGAAGGAAGGAAGGAGGGAGAGGAAGGAGCCAGGTAGAGAAGGGAAGGAGAGATAAATACAATAACCAGTGCAGGGACACAGCATATTTTAAATTACTAATAAAGAGAAAGAGTAAGGGTCCCATCTTGCTGCAGTCCTGCTTCCCCTCAGCATTCTCTGTTTACTGGACAGGTAGTGTGACACTGTGCCTATTGGCACAGCACGAGAAAAAGAGCCAGTCTCAGATCAGTGTACTGATATCAAACTGTAAGCCGCAGCAGTGCACCACCATAAGAAAAAAATGAGTGGCTCCCGGTCCCGCCTCCAGCAAAGGGAAGAAGAATCATCAAACTACCGTATATAAAGTTAAAAAGAAGCGTTTATTCAAGTACAGTATGTACTTGAATAAACGCTTCCTTTTAACTTTATATACCGGTAGTTTCTTCCCTTTGCTGGAGGCGGGACCGGGAGCCACTCATTTTTTTCTTATGGTGGTGCACTGCTGCGGCTTACAGTTTACACTGACCGGCTCTTTTTCCCGCGCTGTGCCGATAGTAGGCACAGTGTCACACTACCAGTCCAGTAGGCAGAGAATGCTGAGGGGAAGGACTGCAGCCAGCAAGATGGGACCCTCACCCTGCGCCTGGTCACTGGTGATATAAAGTTAAAAATGAAGCGTTTATTCAAACGCTTCATTTTAACTTTATATACCGTAGTTTCTCACTTCTTCCGTTTGCTGGAGGCGGGACCGGGAGCCTTCTGACTGCAATCCATTATCTGCGGCTTACAATTGATTGTAACTGTAGATGCTTGCTATGCAGAAGCTACCGGTATATATTTTCAATATATAGACGCTTGGCCAGGGGTTTAATTGCATGCACAGTAGCGCCTCTCTCTCTCTCCTGCTTGTGTGTCCGCTTCAATTGATGTTTATGGGTTATTATGGCTATGCAAAATCATCACGAGAAATAGAGCCGGTGTCAGATAAGTCTTATCTGACACCGGCTCTATTTCTCGTGATGATTTTGCATAGCCATAATAACCCATAAACATCAATTGAAGCGGACACACAAGCAGGAGAGAGAGAGGCGCTACTGTGCATGCAATTAAACCCCTGGCCAAGCGTCTATATATTGAAAATATATACCAGTAGCTTCTGCATAGCAAGCATCTACAGTTACCTTACCAGCATGCAGAATTATAAATGGAGCCAGTAGTTTGCTGGGCAGTATGGCGGTATAAAAATAAAAGCTAATGCCAGCAATAAAGTTCCCAAATAGAGTGTGTGGGTCTGTTCAATAAACTACGGTACTCACTCACTGTCTCACTCCATATGCTGCCGACTCAAGCATCCTAGCCTCATGCATTAGCGCGCTGTGGACAGTTTTTTCCATCTGTTTTAAGCGTGATGACTGCCTCCAAAAAGTGCCGCCTCCCAAAATTTGCCGCCCTAGATCAAGCGCAGGGCCTGCATTCGTTCCATAAGACGCACAGACATTTTCCCTTACTTTTGAGGGGGGAAAAAGTGTGTCTTATGGAGCGAAAAATACGGTATATTTAACTTAGGGGGGTGTTAGTATTAGGGTTAGACTTAGCTTTAGGGGTTAATACATTTATTAGAATAGCGGTGAGCTCCAGTCGGCAGATTAGGGGTTAATGTTTGAAGTTAGGTGTCGGCGATGTTAGGGAGGGCAGATTAGGGGTTAATACTATTTATGATAGGGTTAGTGAGGCGGATTAGGGGTTAATAACTTTATTATAGTAGCGCTCAGGTCCGGTCGGCAGATTAGGGGTTAATAAGTGTAGGCAGGTGGAGGCGACGTTGTGGGGGGCAGATTAGGGGTTAATAAATATAATATAGGGGTCGGCGGTGTTAGGGGCAGCAGATTAGGGGTACATAGGGATAATGTAAGTAGCGGCGGTTTACAGAGCGGCAGATTAGGGGTTAATAATAATATGCAGGGGTCAGCGATAGCGGGGGCGGCAGATTAGGGGTTAATAAGTGTAAGGTTAGGGGTGTTTAGACTTGGGGTACATGTTAGGGTGTTAGGTGCAGACGTAGGAAGGGTTACCGCATAGCAAACAATGGGGCTGCGTTAGGAGCTGAACGCGGCTTTTTTGCAGGTGTTTGGTTTTTTTTCAGCTCAAACAGCCCCATTGTTTCCTATGGGAGAATCGTGCACGAGCACGTTTTTGAGGCTGGCCGCGTCCGTAAGCAACTCTGGTATCGAGAGTTGAAGCTGCGTTAAAAATGCTCTACGCTCCTTTTTTGGAGCCTAACGCAGTCTTTATGTGGACTCTCGATACCAGAGTTATTTTTATGGTGCGGCCAGAAAAAAGCCGGCGTTAGTTTTTCGGGTCGTTACCGACAAAACTCCAAATCTAGGCCTAAGAGATTAGTTAATTTTGTAATCTAGATTCAATAGTGAGATAGGTCTAAGGGCCAGATCAGATGTGATTTTACTCACAGTTCCTCGCAGGGGCTGCCCTTGTGGAACTATCGTAAAGAAGGGTCAGTCCCTGTGAGTAGCGAGGTTTCTCTTATTGAAAGTAATAAAGCTTGCTGAAAAGGGACACTTGTAATCTACTTTTTTATAGAGTGGGAGTATTTATACACTGTTAGAGCAACTGGTTTGTTCTATTGATATTTACTTTGGATTCGATGTAGAGAAAAATCCTCTTTTTTGGTTGTTGATATCTTTCGTCCACTACCAGACCCAATTTGTTATTTCTGATTAGTCCTCCAAAATAGGGCAATATCATCTTTATGACTAGAATTAGTATACACAGATTTGTCCCATTGTTCTTCTAAAAAAAACTTTAAAAGCTTTTGAGTTGTAAAGATATCTCGGAAACAAATGTATTAACTTTAAAGGATTACTTTCTGTTATAATTTTTAAGCCAAACAACTAACATATTATAGTTAATAAACATTAATTAAAACCTACTGACCTATATTTTCTCCAAAACGAAGTTTCATAACGTTATAAAAGTTATATCTTTTATTCCCCGAAGATGTCACGTTATCCTGCCCACTATTTTCAGCACTGCGTGTTCAAAATACTTACACCAATGAAATTGTGTTTAAAGCGCCATTTTGAAACCTAGGTATTGTAAACGGATTGGTACAGAGCACAGGATACCCACGGAGTGGGTTTGGAAAACAATTAAATTTGGAGACAAGATTTCTGATATACGGTAGAGATATGTTAATGAAATGCTATTGATAAAAAGCGTATTTGGGGTAGTTAGTTAGTAACAGGCATAGAAAATATTTACTTACAGTGGCCCTTTAAGTAATTGCCTTTTTATATCTACTGGTGCATGAACTGAAAGTGTACATTCCAAAAATTTAGTATCTAATACTTTATTTGCCAATTCTTCAGATATTAAAATAAAGTCTATTATTGAAAGAGTGTTTTTGAATATCAGGTGTAATTTGATACTTCAGGATGTTTTAAACTCATATGTATTATCACTAAATAATTTTTAAATGAATCAGATATTTGCTTTTCAAAAGCTAAATGTGCTTTTCTAATAAAAACACATTTATAGATATGAGTTTGGTATAAAAACTAATATCATCCAGCAATATAATTTGTGAATATAAATACATAGGTAATTTCTTTACCAAATTAAAATAAAAATCCTCATTTTCTGTATTAGGACCATAAGCATTACGTATTGGAATTTGTGAACATAGCATTTTCTATAATGACCTTAACTATCTATTACTTTACTTTTAACTTGATATTGTAGAGTTTTATTAAACAGAATATCCACTCCCCTTCTAGATTTATTATAAGAAGTTAATATGATTTTTTTCAACCACTGTCTTTTTAACTTTTTATGTTCTTTTTAACTTTTTATAAGTGTGTTTCTTGAAGGCAGGCTATATCTGTTTAATTTTTTTAATTTACTTTATGGTTGCAGTGCTTTATTTGCTTAAATCTATAAAAAATATCATATATGATGCAAATATATATATATATATATATATATATATATATATATATATATATATATATATATATATATATATATTAGACATGTGCTTTTCGTTTCGGACAAATTCGGAATTTGGCCGAATTTTGGACGATTAGGAGATTCGGATGCATTTGAATTGCCGAATTGGCACATACCGAAAAATTCCAAAAAATTCTGAAAATTAATAAATTAGTTTCTGAATTTTCGTATCCATTATTCATATTCAGAATTTTTCATTGTTCCTAAACCACAATTCCACAATTAACCCCTAAAATTAAACTATATTAACCCCTAAACCTAACACCCCCTAACTTTAAACCTAACCCTAACCATAACCCTAACTCTAACACCACCGAACTTTAACATAATTAAAAATTGACCTAAATTAAAGTAACAATTATTAACTAAATAAATAGTATACCTATTTAAAACTAAATACAAAGTAACTTACCTGTGAAATAAAACCTAAGCTAGCTACAATATAACTAATAGTTATATTGTAGCTAGCTTGTGTTTTATTTTTATTTGACAGGTAAGTTTGTATTTATTTTAACTAGGTAGACTAGTTAGTAAATAGTTATTAACTATTTACTAACTACCTAGTTACAATAAATACAAACTTACCTGTGAAATAAAACCTAAGCTGTCTTACACTAAAACCTAACATTACAAAATAACAAACCTACCATTACAAAAAGTAAAAAACACTAAAATTACAAAAAATAAAAAAACTTCCACTACAAAAAATAACAAACGAATTTATCCAAAACAATAAAAATTATTCCTATTCTAATACCCTGTTAAAAAAAACACCACAAAATAAAAATAACCTAATCTATAATAAACTACCAAGGGCCCTTAAAAGGGCCTTTTGTCGGGCATTGCCCTAAAGAAATCAGCTCTTTTCCTACAAAAGAAAAACAAACACCCCCTAACAGTATACAAAACCCCATCCCCCAAACCCACAAAATAAAAATAAAGTAAAACCTAATCTACCCGTTGCCCTGAAAAGGGCATTTGTATGGGCATTGCCCTTAAAAGGGCATTCAGCTCTTTTGCTGCCCATTAAAAATTAAAAAATGGGTATTCTAAAAAAGGTTTTACTTTATTTTTATTTTGTGGGTTTGTGGGTTTGTATACTGTTAGGGCGTGTTTGTTTTTCTTTTGTAAGAAAAGAGCTGATTTCTTTAGGGCAATGCCCTACAAAAGGCCCTTTTAAGGGCCCTTGGTAATTTATTATAGATTAGGTATCTTTTATTTTTGTCTATTTTTTATAAAAGGGATATTAGAATAGGAATAGTTGTTATTATTTTGGATAATTTCGTTTGTTATTTTTTGTAATGGTATTTTTTTTAATTTTTTTTGTAATTTTAGGGTTTTTTATTTATTGCAATGTTAGGTTTTTTATTTTGTAATATTAGGTTTTAGTGTAAGGCAGCTTTTATTTCACAGGTAAGTTTGTATTTATTTTAACTAGATAGTTAGTAAATAGTTATTAACTATTTACTAACGAGTCTACATAGTTAAAATAAATACAAACTTAACTGTCAAATAAAAATAAAACCTAAGCTAGCTACAATATAACAATTAGCTATATTGTAGCTAGCTTAGGTTTTATTTCACAGGTAAGTAAATATTTAGTTTTAAATATTTAAAGGTATTTATTTAGTTAAAACTTTTAACTTTAATTTAGGTCTATTTAATTTATGTTAAAGTTAGGGGGTGTTAAGGTTAGGGTTAGGTTTATGGTTATGTTTAGGGGTTAATATGGTTAAATTGAAGTTGTTGCGATGTGGGGGCCGGAGGTTTGGGGGTTAATTAATAGGTTTAGTTAGTGTTGGCGATGTAGGGGGGTTTAGGGGTTAATAGTTTAAGTTAGTGTCTGCGATGTCAGGAAAGTGCGGTTTAAGGGTTACTAGGTTTAGTTAATGTTGGCGATGTTTGGGAACAGCGGTTTAGGGGTTAATACTTTATTTAGTGATTTATTTTGTGTTGTCGATGTTTGGGAACGGCGGTTTAGGGGTTAATAAGTTTAGGTAGTGTTGGCGATCTAGGGGGGTGCGGTTTAAGGGTCAATAGGTTTAGTTTGTGTCCGGGATGTCGGGGAACTGCGGTTTAGGGTTTAATAAATTTATTTCATGATTTAGGTAGTGTCGGCGATGTGGGGGGCAGCTTTCTAGGGGTTAATAGGTTTAGGTAGTGTTAGTGATGTGGGGGGATGGCAATTTAGGGGTTAATACCTTTATTTAGTGGCGGCGGTTTAACATCATCTTTTTCGGCAATTGTCGGAACATTAGTTAGAAATAACGATTCGGTCCGTAATAACAATTCGGTCTGACATTAATAATAATTTGTTTACGGTTTTGAATGAATCCGAACTTCAAAAATTGTAACGACATAAATACCGTATTTTTCGCTCCATAAGACGCACTTTTTCCCCCCTCAAAAGTAAGGGAAAATGTCTGTGCGTCTTATGGAACGAATGCAGGCCCTGCGCTTGATCTAGGGCGGCAAATTTTGGGAGGCGGCACTTTTTGGAGGCAGTCATCGCGCTTAAAACAGATGGAAAAAACTGTCCACAGCGCGCTAATGCATGAGGCTAGGATGCTTGAGTCGGCAGCATATGGAGTGAGACAGTGAGTGAGTACCGTAGTTTATTGAACAGACCCACACACTCTATTTGGGAACTTTATTGCTGGCATTAGCTTTTATTTTTATACCGCCATACTGCCCAGCAAACTACTGGCTCCATTTATAATTCTGCATGCTGGTAAGGTAACTGTAGATGCTTGCTATGCAGAAGCTACTGGTATATATTTTCAATATATAGACGCTTGGCCAGGGGTTTAATTGCATGCACAGTAGCGCCTCTCTCTCTCCTGCTTGTGTGTCCGCTTCAATTGATGTTTATGGGTTATAATGGCTATGCAAAATCATCACGAGAAATAGAGCCGGTGTCAGATAAGACTTATCTGACACCGGCTCTATTTCTCGTGATGATTTTGCATAGCCATAATAACCCATAAACATCAATTGAAGCGGACACACAAGCAGGAGAGAGAGAGAGGCGCTACTGTGCATGCAATTAAACCCCTGGCCAAGCGTCTATATATTGAAAATATATACCGGTAGCTTCTGCATAGCAAGCATCTACAGTTACAATCAATTGTAAGCCGCAGATAATGGATTGCAGTCAGAAGGCTCCCGGTCCCGCCTCCAGCAAACGGAAGAAGTGAGAAACTACGGTATATAAAGTTAAAATGAAGCGTTTGAATAAACGCTTCATTTTTAACTTTATATCACCAGTGACCAGGCGCAGGGTGAGGGTCCCATCTTGCTGGCTGCAGTCCTTCCCCTCAGCATTCTCTGCCTACTGGACTGGTAGTGTGACACTGTGCCTACTATCGGCACAGCGTGGGAAAAAGAGCCGGTCAGTGTAAACTGTAAGCCACAGCAGTGCACCACCATAAGAAAAAAATGAGTGGCTCCCGGTCCCGCCTCCAGCAAAGGGAAGAAACTACCGGTATATAAAGTTAAAAGGAAGCGTTTATTCAAGTACAGACTGTACTTGAATAAACGCTTCTTTTTAACTTTATATACGGTAGTTTGATGATTCTTCTTCCCTTTGCTGGAGGCGGGACCGGGAGCCACTCATTTTTTTCTTATGGTGGTGCACTGCTGCGGCTTACAGTTTGATATCAGTACACTGATCTGAGACTGGCTCTTTTTCTCGTGCTGTGCCAATAGGCACAGTGTCACACTACCTGTCCAGTAAACAGAGAATGCTGAGGGGAAGCAGGACTGCAGCAAGATGGGACCCTTACTCTTTCTCTTTATTAGTAATTTAAAATATGCTGTGTCCCTGCACTGGTTATTGTATTTATCTCTCCTTCCCTTCTCTACCTGGCTCCTTCCTCTCCCTCCTTCCTTCCTTCCTCTCCCTCCCTCCTTCCTTTCTCTCCCTCCCTCCTTCCTCTCCCTCCCTCCATCCTTCCTCTCCATCCTTCCTTCCTCTCCCTCCCTCCTTCCTATCCCTCCTTCCTTCCTCTCCCTCCCTCCTTCCTTCCTCTCCCTCCCTCCTTCCTCTCCCTCCCTCCTTCCTTCCTCTCCCTCCCTCCCTCCTTCCTTCCTCTTCCTCCCTCCCTCCTTCCTCCCTCCCTCCCTCCTTCCTTCCTCTCCCTCCCTCCTTCCTTCCTCTCCCTCCTTCCTTCCTCTCTCTCCCTCCCTCCTTCCTTCCTCTCCCTCCCTCCTTCCTCTCCCTCCCTCCTTTCTCCCTCCCTCCTCTCCCTCCTTCCTCTCCCTCCCTCCTTCCTCTCCCTCCCTCCTTCCTCTCCCTCTCTCCCTCCCTCCTCTCTCCCTCCCTCCTCTCTCCCTCCCTCCTCTCTCCCTCCCTCCTCTCTCTCTCCTCTCTCCCTCCTCTCTCCCTCCCTCCTCTCTCCCTCCCTCCTCTCTCCCTCCCTCCTCTCTCCCTCCCTCCCTCCTCTCTCCCTCCCTCCTCTCTCCCTCCCTCCCTCCTCTCTCCCTCCCTCCTCTCTCCCTCCCCTCTCCCTCCTTCCTCTCCCTCCCTCCTTCCTCTCCCTCACCCTCCCTCTCTCTCCCTCCTCTCTTCTCTCTCCCTCCTCTCTTCTCTCTCCCTCCTCTCTTCTCTCTCCCTCCTCTCTTCTCTCTCGCTCCTCTCTTCTCTCCCTCCCTCCTTCCCTCTTCTCACTCCTCTCCCTCCTTCCCTTCCTTCTCTTTCTCCCTTCCTTATCTCCCTCCCTTATCTCCCTCCCCAACAGAATCTTAAATGCCTAGGGCAGCACAAAACCTAAATACGCCCCTGGTTAGGGTTAAGGGTTAGGGTTTAGGGTTATTAGGGATAGGGGTTTAGGGTTAGGGTTTAGGGTTAGCCCCCTCACCTTGGCACATCAGGCATCAGGAAAAAGAAATTATATATTTTTTTTCTTGTTTTCCTCCTCTAAAAACTAGGTGCGTCTTATGGTCAGGTGCGTCTTATGGAGCGAAAAATACGGTAAATCTCAAAACCAAATTACCAACACATACCGAATTATTACGAATGTCTCAAATCTAATTTTTTTTATGACCCGAATTGAATCAAAGCAAACCGAGTTTTTCAATTGCGCACAAGCCTAATATTTATTAGCTACAGAATAATGTAATATGTCTGTAAAAAATATAACCTTACTTCTCAATGCAAATTAAATATTATCTAGCTGTTCCCACAAGGGTGCAATTTATCTGACATATAGAGTTTATGGACAATATGTGATGTGTATTATATATAATTTGTAATTATTGCACCTACATGTTGGAAAAAGGCACAAGCAACTCTAAGATAAAATTGTTGACTAATCTATTATATATTTGGTCTCATTTGTAGCTGAACACTTCTAAGCAGGCTGCAAAAATCATTAATCATAAATCTTCATTTCATGCTCTGTATAGTCCCCTGGTCCACAATTAGTTTTAGTTAAATATTTTAGATTTAGCAAAAAAAAAAAGTATATGTGTAACGTTTTTGTTTTTAATCCATCTGTAAAAGGGTTAAATTAGTGCATAAAGGAATGTGTCTATAGCAATATTATGCCAGCCCACTGGGATGATTTTTTAAATTTTTTTATGACAATTCCAGTGAACATCCAATCAGCGTGTGTGTCATTTAATAATCTTGTCCAGCCTCTTTAACTTCTTAGAAAGCCTTTGTAGAGAGTGGGTGGTACTGCTTTATACATCACAACCAATCCAAAAGAGGAAATGAAGAGGGGCGGAGGAACAGACAATACCAATTAGGATTATAAATCTTTATTTTAATATATATATACACTTTAAAAAAAATTATTATGTGGTTTTCTTGTAAACAGATACATTTTTCATTGCATTCTTATAGTTTGAAATTAACCCTCACTTTAAAGCATGACAGATAGGAAAACAGAGTTGTGGGCCACCAAGTATTCACAGGACAGACAGAAGATTCTTTTAGATCTCTATGGTCTTTGGATCCATAGTATCCATATTATCTTGTCAAGAGCATCAGCATGTAGGTATACTATTTTCCAGAGGAAAGCAAGTGAAAAGGTGAAACTACTTTATGTTTGATATTTGGAAACATGTAGTCTCTCCTAAAAACTATATTACTGACCAACATTTATGGATTTCCATCTATAACATATTATTATGGTAATATCGGCTGGGAAGTTCACATATTCCCATTACTATTGTTGATCCAAAAGACAGTAAAAAAACAAAGAAACAATTTCCATTTGTGGGGAAAAATATAATTCTTGACTCAAAAGTGTCAATCAAATTTCTGCTTGGATAAAGAAAGGTACTAACTAATCTATCCCTGTATATGCTGCTTTGCTAAAAAAAAAGAATCTAGGGATTTTTAAGAGTTTCTACTGAATCTGCTAAAACAACCTTATTAGGCAGAGAGTTCCATATCCTTTTTGCTTTTACTGTTAAGAACCCCTTATGCTGCTGTAGGTGAAATCTCTTATTCTCTAGTGTCAATGGTTGTCTTCTTGTCCTTTGTACAATCCTATTGATAAACAGATCAGATGATAATTGCGTATTATTTGTAATAATTGCTGTATATATTTGTATAATGTAATCATATCCCCTTAAAGACACTTCTTTTCCAGTGTAAACTATAACAAAATAACGTTGCATTTATCTATGTTGAATCTCATCTGTCACTTGTTTGCTCAGTACCCCATTTACCCAAGACCCTCTATAGATAAGTAGATATGTTACATCCTGTTCAGACTGTACTTTTATACTTTTGTACCGGCTTACTCAGTGGCATCACTAGGGGCGGGGGGCCGCACCCGGGTGACACCCTCCAGGGGGTGACACCAAAAAAAAAAATTTTTTTTTTTTTTTTTTTTAATTTTATTGAAATTCAAAGAAATATAATGTTGAGATGCATAGATTTTTTTTATTAGAGGGGCTGGCATTTGTGAACATTGGTGGGACTGGGGAAGATGTAGACACACCATTTTTTTGCCCCTTGAGCCAGTGCTGCAATTTCAACAAATAGTTTTCCCGGCTGCTTTTGCTTGTTTGTACTTTGCTTCTCCCCTGCCCAATTTCGCTATGAATGTTGTGGGCATGCCGTGGGGCTTGCAAAGTTGCGCTGCTAGCCTAAACCTGCCTGCCTATCTGTGCTCACTGCTCAGTGACATGTGGAGCAGTGGAGTCACTCACTGCTGTGCTGTCTCTCTAAACGGGAACTGGCAAATCATGAGGGGATGCCTGGCACCTGACCGCATGACTGTTTGACACTGTCTTTAAAGTGAAGGAGCCACGTATGATACCCACCAGACCATTACGGTTACGGTACACTAAGTGCACACTGAACAGGTAGGAGGGCGGGCGGTGGTCTGGTGGTGGTCAGAGTGCAGAGGTGATTGGCCATAAGAAGCGGTATGCACACGGCCCGGGGCTGTGCACTGACAGGCTTGGAACAGAGTCAGAGAGCAGAATTTTCATAGTTTGCACCTAAAACTTTTCTTTAGTGATTTATTTTTAGAGTGCTGTGTTTATCTTTCATTTGATGCTCTGCTGAGCCAGGGAGCAGCTCTAGGCATGCGCTTTATAATTAATGCAGTGCAGTTTACATATTTTGTAAGTGTGTGTGTGAGTTTTTGTGTGTGTGTGTGTGTGTGTCTCAGTGTTTTTGTGTGTGTGTTTTTGTGTGTGTGTCTGAGTGTGTTTCCGAGTGTTTGTGTGTGCATCTGAGAATGTTTTAAGTGTGTCATAGTGTTTGTATGTGTGTTTGCCTGTGTTTTTGTGTGTGTCTGCTTTCTGGGGGGGGGGGGGGGTGACACCATAACTTACCGCACCGGGTGACACCAACCCTAGTGACGCCACTGGGCTTACTTACTTTTGTGCCATCTGCAAACACTGGCACTTGACTTTTGATGCCCCTGTCAAGATCATTAATAAACAGCTTAAAGAGAAGTGGACCCAAGACAGAACCCTAAGGCACCCGTACTTACCGGTTTTGTCCAATTTTACATTAATTTCATTCATTATTTATCGGTGTGGGTAACGTGTAGTATTGCTTTATATTTGTCAACATAGACTTCACTAGATATATTTTATTTTCTACTTTCTAATACTATAATAGAAGAGACTCAGAAGGTGATACGATGACAGACTAAGCTCAGAGGCTTCAAGGGTTTTTTATTTTAGTTTAATTATAACATATGTCAGCAAATACACAATAGATTTAAAAATAAAATAGATGCTTTAAAACAATTAAAATATTTTCATTGTTTTGCAGTCCATGCATATGCCCCTTAAAATCTTTTGATTCTTTTTATTTTATATCCTTTGCTTTGGCCAGATATAAATTAACCTCTGTATTGATCAAGCAATGTTTATGGTCCTCGAACCTACAGGATAAACTCCAGCCACTGGGGGGAGAGGGGGGGGGGGCAGAAATTTCAGAAGTAGATTATAGAAAAGTAGGCAAAATAAATATTGAATGCCCACTGCTTAATTAAACATTCTGGCCTAGATTAGAAGTGAATCCATAATGATAGTGCATGGAGGGCACAATATCAATTTCACTGGACCACGCTAAAATTAGCATGCAAATTGATATTACAAGTCCATGGTAAAACAACTTTACCAGAGAAGGTTTAGCGCAGCCGACATGGCTTGTGCTTCAGGGAAAGCCAAAATAGCGCAAGAAGAATTAGTAAAGGGTTAAAATAAAAATTTCACAAAATACATGTAAAACATATAAAGTATATACTGTATATGTGTGTCTAAACGTTATGGGCTAGATTACAAGTGGCGCTCTAAATTATCGCACATGCAAACGGGCAGATATACATATGTACACACATATAGACATATATGCCCTTTTAAAAACATGAAAAATTCATATGTATGCAATATTCATATTTAATAAAGTGTTATACTGTGAATTAAACAGCTTAAAGAGAAGTGGACCCAGGACAGAGCATTCTACTTACCGCTTTTGTCCAATTTTACATTAATTTCATTACACCTAGATTTTGAGTTTTGCGTTCTGGTTTTAACGCAGAAAAAATGGACATTTCAGCGTAAAAACCGGAACACAGCCATTACGAGTTTTGTCGGTATATCTATACCGCAAGCATTTTAGCCTGTAACGCAAAGTAAATCCCGCACTCAAAAAAATGACGATTTTTGCGTGGGATTTCCATAGCGCTGGTATTACAGGTTGTGCGGTGAGGCTAAAATGCTTGCGTTCCAGCCTATACCGACACGATCATTTCCGCTATTTAAGATCAGTAGTTATGAGTTTTGCGCAATAAAACTGTTACACAAAACTCATAACTAAAATGTTGCAAAGTACACTAACACCCATACACTACTTATTAACCCCTAAACGGAGGCCCTCCTGCATCGCAAACACTATAATAAAGTTATTAACCCCTAATCTGCCGCTCCCAACATCGCAGCCACTAATAAAATGTATTAACCACTATTTCGCCGCTCCTCGACATCGCCACCACTATCATAAAGTTATTAACCCCTATTCCCCCACACCCCAACTTTGCGCACACTATAATAAAGCTATTAACCCCTATTCTGCTGCTCCCCGACATCGCCGCCACTAAATAAAGTTATTAACCCCTAAACCTCTGACCTCCCACATCACCACCACTAAATAAACCTATTAAACCCTAAACTGCCAGCCCCCCACATCACAAAAAAACTAAATAAACATTTAACCCCTAAATCTAACAACCCCCTAACTTAAAATTACAATATCCATATCTTAAAATAAACAAAAAACCTGTTAAATAAAAAAAAGTTTAAACTATAAATTAAACTAACATAACTAAAAATTAAAATAACTATCAATTAAATAGAGAGAAAAGGTATGCTACAAAAAACATACAATAGGGTGCGCAAAAAGCGGGGTGCTCAAAATAATATTTGGTGCACAAAAAAAAGGGGGGGATAATTTGCGGGTATCGCTGTGTGTGGTGAATATAAGTGTTAAATTTGCTGAGTGTTCAGATGGTGTTCATTGTATAGTGTTTGTGTTATGAAGAAAAACAGATATGTGTTAGGAAAGACCCATAACCTTAGCTAAAAATATATAAAAAATTAGATAAGTTACTAATATCAAATTAGAAAAAAATAATATCGTAAAGAAACTTGGTTATTACATAAAAAAGATAGATAGTGTGACCAATATTATTTTTGGTCTTATTCTAAGTGTCGTGATAAAATGTTGACTTATAGAGTGATATTTTCATATGCCACCTGTAGAGTACAAATCCATATAAATACAAAATCACACAATAATGTCCAGAAAAAATAAATTAACAATGAATAGAGTCGCTGTTACAATCAGCAAATGTGTCAGGCAGCTTCTTTTGACTCCCAGAGTAAAATTATCTATCAAAGATTCCTGGACAAAGGATACCCCAACGATCTTTTGATCTCATGCAGAGATAAAGCTAGACTTTTAGACAGAGATATTTTACTCAACAAAAAAAGAACCAGCAAAGATAAAGAGAAAAACACTTTTTCTTCAAGTTCACTATTTATCACTCAATATAACAACAACTACAAACAAATTAGACAGATCTTAAACAAACATTGGCCGATTATATTAAAAGATCCCATTTTAAAGAATCTTGTAGAAAACTATCCCAAAATTATATACACCAGAGCTCCTACTTTGAGGAGCAAGCTAGCTCCCAGTAAAAAAGTTAAACATACAATTTCCAAAAAAACATCCAGCACTAAAATGACTTTTCTAAGTAACATAGGTGTCTACAAATGTGGAAAGAGAGGCTGTAATACTTGCAAATACATACCATCTGGCAAGAAAACTTTTTCTTCAATGACCACTGGTGAAAGTTTTCCCATAAAAAAATTTCTTAATTGTAATTCTAGCTTCATAGTCTATGTACTTGAGTGTGTCTGTGGGGTGCAATATGTGGGCCGCACCTCAAGAAAGGCCAGAACACGATGGGGAGAACATTTACGTAACTGTAAAAATTGTAAAAAGAAAAAAGTTAAACATAGCATACCTGAACATTGCCTATACAAACATCAAGGCAACCCTGAAATTTACAAATTTTATCCTATAGACTATGTACCCCCTTCAACAGATTATAATAGACTTATCAAGTTAAGGCAATGCGAAACTTTTTGGATCCATAAACTCAATACCCTATGGCCAGCAGGCTTGAATTCAAATTTAGATCTGGCAGCGTTCAATTAACAAGTTTAGTACAAGAATTTGTCCACATTTTCTGGTATTCATGATTATGGTTAGGTGAGTTATTTCTTATACATATATTTATTTATGTTTGTTGGTTGTAGACATAACTATAGCTTTTATTAGCCACCTGTTTCACATGTTAAGACCCCTACTACAATTAGATATTATATGCATATATATTCTTGTACACCCTTCCCCGTTATTTATACATTGTAATGTTTTCCATATACCAATACATTCTATTTCATTACATTTAGTTTGCAATAACCCATATCTATCTACTATATTATGTCACTTCATGCTAACTCACAATATTATATTACATGTCTTTTCTAAGACACCGATTATATTCGTTTGTGTCATCATTGCTATTACAACATTATTATAACAAAGCTTGTACAAAAGCTTAATATACTGTACATTATACATTTGTACATTCAACATATCAAACATACCATATCACTTAGACCATCCACTAATCTATCTTCCTTATGGTCGGAATAATTGCCGTCTTTTTTGAACATTTTTTTTGCATATTTTTTTGCACATTTTAAATATATTCATACAGTGCTGCAAAATAACTATTTTTTTGGGTTTGTGTCAGCATTGGTATTATAATACTATTTTAAATGCATTTATGCAGTGCTGCAAAATAATTCACCGTTTGTGTCAGCATTGGTATCATAATACTATTATAACACAGTCCGTGCAAAAGCTTAGCATATAATACATTATACATTTGTACACTTAGCACATCGATTACACCTATGTACTCGTTCACAGATCAATCTCTATCATAATCGGAACAATCACCGAGTATATTGTAACTTTTAAAATGCATTCACGTAGTGCAGCAAATAAATCGTTTTTAATCATTTTTGTTATCAAATTGTTTTAAATTGTTACATAATTTTTTGTCTTTAATATGCTAAAATCTAGTAGTTTTATATTTGTAAACAACAAATGCTATTTTATAGTTGTCAGCGTAACAGTGTTTCTAATATATAAAAAATGCATGGTGTTCTATTGGTGGATATTCCAACCAATCATGACTACTCTATGTTTTTTTAAATGTCTTTTCCCGCTACACCTTTTATACTTACCTGAGGAAACGGCCAGTGAGCATTACGGCCGAGAAACGCGTTGTATTTAGCTCTATATAAATACTTTTTTAATATAAATCACCTAGCATTTGTTCGCTGACTTCCTTTTTTTCAAAAAAATTTTTTGGTTTTTAAACTTCTCCAGTTTGTTTTTATACCATGAATATAATGGACTAACAATCGTTCCATATACACTCTGAGCTATCATGAAGCTTCAGGTGTACCTTTGGATTGCCCCCATCATTCTCATAGGATTACTGGTTAACACAGAACCGCTGAGTTGCAGACGCTTATCGTGCATACATTTTGGGTGCTAAGGACAAGCAAGAGCTACCAAAAATCTGCAAACTACCATACCACTGGCCAGAGGGATACAAATCTTAGTAGTTCAGCGTACTGACTGCTGTATGAAGGTCAGCCTGCCTGAATGCACTACTTGCGAGTGCCAACTCGTTTGTGAGTATCCATCTGGTTGCCTTTTTTTTTGTGTGTGTCTGTTTAGGTTCAGACGTTATTACACTATTAGGCGCTCTCTCCCTCTTCTATTACAACAGATCTATAACACGAATTTGACATATTCAGCGTACTGACTGCTGTACAAAGGTCAGCCTGCCTGTATGCACTACTTGTGAGTGCCAACTCTCTTGTGAGTATCCATTTGGCGGATGATTTTAGTGATTATATCTATCTGGTTTCAAACGATATCACACACATTTGGCGCTCTCTCTTTTACTTCCAACTATCAATTAAATAAACTAAATTATACATTAAGAAAAAACTAACACTACTAAAATTACAAAAAATAAAAAATACTAAATTACAAAAAATAACAAACACTAAATTACGAAAAATAACAAACGAAATTATCCAAAATAAAAACAATTACACCTAATCTAATAGCCCTATAAAAATAAAAAAGCCCCCCCAAAATAAAAAATAACCCCTAGCCTACAATAAACTACAAATAGCCCTTAAAATGGACTTTTGTAGGGCATTGCCCGAAAGAAATCAGCTCTTTTCCCTGTAAAAAAATACAAAGACCCCCCCAACAGTAAAACCCACCACCCAACCAACCACCCAAAATAAAAACCCTAACTCTAACAAAAACCTAAGCTACCCATTGAACTGAAAATGGCTCTTTTGCATTGCCCTGAAAAGGGCATTTAGCTCTTTTAAGAAAGCCCTAACCCTAATCTTAAAAAGAACAAACACCCAAATAAGTTAAAAAAACACTAACCCCCAACGATCCACTTACAGTTTTTGAAGTCCGTACATCCAGGCAGCAAAAAGCCTTCATCCAGGTGACGAGGTCTTCAACTATCCAGGTGGCATCTGCTATCTTCATCCCAGTGGCGTCTTCTATCTTCATCCCAGCGGCGCCCTTCAAGACATCCGGCGCTGAGCATCCTCTTCATACAGTCGCCGCTGTATGCTAAATCTTCAATGCAAGGGAGCCTTTTCAAAATGGCGTCCCTTGCATTCCTATTGGCTGATTTGATTTTCTAAATTCAAATCAGCCAATAGGATGAGAGCTACTGAAATCCTATTGGCTGTTCAAATCAGCCAATAGGATGAAAGCTACTGAAATTCTATTGGCTATTCAGGGGGGGCCTTTTTTATTTTTATAGGGCTATTAGATTAGGTGTAATTGTTTTTAATTTGGATAATTTGTTTGTTATTTTTCGTAATTTAGTGCTTGTTATTTTTTGAAATTTAGTATTTGTTATTTTTTGTAATTTAGCATTTTTTATTTTTTGTAATTTTAGAATTATTTTTTTTAGTAGTGTTAGTTTTTTTTAATGTGTAATTTAGTTTATTTAATTTATAGTTATTTTAATTTTATGTTAGGTTAATTTATAGTTTAAACTTTTTTAATTTTTTAAAGGTTTTTTTCATTTCAGAGGTAAGTTTTTATTTATTTTAAGATAAGGATATTGTAATTTTAATTTAAAGATAAAGGGTTGTTAGGTTTAGGGGTTATTAGTTTTTATTTTATTTTTTGGATGTGGGGAGCTGATGGTTTAGGGGTTAATAGGTTTATTTACTGGCGGTGATGTGGGAGGCCAGAGGTTTAGGGGTTAATAACTTTATTTAGTGATGGCGATGTCTGGGAGCAGTAGAATAGGGGTTAATATCTTTATTATAGTGTCTGGGATGTTGGGGTGCGGGGAAATAGGGGTTAATAACTTTATTATAGTGGCAGCGATATCGGGAGCGGCAGATTAGGGGTTAATAAATTTATTTCGTGTCGGCGATTTCAAAGGCGGCAGATTATGGGTTAATAACTTTATTTAGGTGTCGGCGATGTTGGGGGTAGCAGATTAGGGGTGTTTAGACTTGGGGTTTATGTTAGGGTGTTAGGTTTAAACGTAACTGTTTTTCCCCATAGACTATAATGGGGTTGCATTACGGTGATCACCATTCCGCGCTTCAGGTGTGATCACCGTAATGCAACCCCATTATAGGTGTTAGTCTCTCCCCATTGATTTCTATGGGGAAAGCGTGCACAAGCACGTCAAAGCATCCCTTGGATTTTGTGTGGTATGGAGCTCATCACCACCATATCGCACGCACAAGGCGGCTTTTCAAAAACTTGTAATGGCAGTGATATGGAGGGTACAAACAGAGAATGCAGCAGCATAGGTATTTTACCAATTTTATTCTGGCACAGACAAAGTCCACAACGTTTCGGGTGTTACCCCTTAATCATGTGGTATTCACATGATTAAGGGGTAACACCCGAAACGTTGTGGACTTTGTCTGTGCCAGAATAAAATTGGTAAAATACCTATGCTGCTGCATTCTCTGTTTGTATCTATTTTGGGGTTTGCAGGAACCCTGCAGCGTGCATTGAGCATTTAAGGGTGCTGGACTTTAGATTGTTTAGTGATATGGAGGGTGAAATAACGCAACTTTTGTTGCGTTCGTTTCGCACCCTCTATAGCGCAAAACTTGTAATCTAGGTGCTAATTATTTATCGGTGTGTGTAACATGTAGTATTGCCTTATATTTGTCAACATAGCCTTCACTAGATATATTTTATTTTCTACTTTCTATTACTATAATAGAAGAAACTCAAAAGGTGATAAGATCGGATGACAGACTAAGCTGTAAATATTTCCCATTCCAATAGTCTAGGCTCTAGGGGAATATGTTCTATGTATTTCTAAATAGATATTCTTAAATAATCTGAATATATCTATACCTATATATAATCATCTATATATATAGATATGTATTGTACCTAAATACCATCAAATATATGTAGAAATATGTTTTTATGAATAAATAGAACATATTCTTCTATGTGTAGAACATTGGAATATGAAATATTCATATTTTCATGTTGGGTTAGCGCACATGCGAGCGGGTTAGCGCATATGTGAATATGTGATGGGGTTAGCGCATGTGAGAATGTGAGTTTGGGTTAGCACATATGTGAATATGCGGTTGGGTTAACGCATATGAGAATATGAGTTCAGGTTAGCGCGCAAGTAGGGTGTTAGATTTTTTTTCCTTTTTTTCTCTCCATTGACTTAAATGAGGGAATAGGTATACTAATTGCGCTAGAAGTAAGCTGTTTGTGCATGTCTAGTTAGCGCGAGAGCGCAAACTTTTTACTTTCAACTCACAACACGAGCGCAACCTGATGCACTCAAAAAAGTTTACTTCTTTACTTCCAGCTCTGAGATCATGGAAAGGATTGAACTGTAAAAGGTGATTGTGCTAGCGCAATTGCGATTGAACCCCACTTTAAATATAAGCGGAATGAAACATGCTTGCGGAAACACGATATCACTTGCGCATAACCATTTGTGCTTCACTTGTAATCTAACCCTATGTGTTTAACCACTTTGCAGGGATTAAACATGTAGCTATATGCCAGCAACAAAGAAAATAATAAAATGTTCTAACACAGAGCTTATTCTTTTTGCACTTTTATGTCCTGTAAAGTATAGTGCAGCAAGTGACAACCTTGTCCGCAACATACAAAAAAAGTGTATATAAATAAAGTATTTTTCTGCAGCTATTTTATTCTTCATACTTTAGTGAGCAATTAACTTAATTTTTCTAAGCAGGGTGGTAAAAGTGTACTTACTGTACAATAATGGTGTAGTCATTTCTACATCCAATACTTGTGCCAGTTGTTGAAAACAAATCGAAATTACAATGTTTGGTAAATTCATAGAAGCAGCATGGTCAGTTTCTCATATTGAAAGTGTTAATTTAACTATTTTGCTGCTATTTCTGTGATTAACAAGCATTGCAATTGCATAAAAAATTAACAAACTGTATTATATAGCACTCATGATAAGGTTTCAAAATTAGATTTCATAATTATGTGTTAAAGTTTTATGTGCATCTGTATTATTAAACATCCATTACATTTATCTGTATCTCTGTGGAGTCTGTCACATGATCAGTCTTGTTCCTCTGCAACATTCCATCTTATATAAGATTTCCATGTTGTCATTGGAGATACTATAAGGATAATTAGAGGCATCACCTTTAACTGTGCCAAGGTGCAGAAAATGATACCCAGACATTCACTACTGATCCAGAATAAAAAAAGCATCTGTACAAGATTCTAAAAGTTCTTAATTAAAATAACTTTTTTTAAGATTTCAGGGTCGTCTAGGGTGAAATCTGGCAGATGGTTTCTTCTTCAGTTTCACTTGAAAGAATAATTTAAGACAGTAATAAATATAGCTACATTACTGGCACAGAAGAAAAAAAGGCAGTAGGGTTTAAATAACTTCTGTCCTGTTTATTTTCTTCACTGTCGATTTATTCTTACTGTAATAAGATAGAGAATTTTATGAGAGATGACTGTCTATATTGAATTCAAAAATATTTCCTAATAAATTAAAACTCTTTGCACAATTAAAGAGACATAAAACACAGGTATAAACTGAAGGTCTCTTGTTAAAATGAGCACACCACCTAATCTACAAAATAAGGAGACTGAAGACTGAATCTAAAAGAGTCATGAAACTCAAAATTAATCTTTCATGGTTCTCAGAGACCATGCAATTTTTAGAGACCTTTCAATTCACTTAAATGATTTACTTTGTTCTTTTTTTTTTTTTTTCAAGCAACAAGTAGAGGCTCAGGAGCAGCAATGCATAGTGGGAACTAGCCAGTGAGTGGTGGCTACATACATATGTCTCTTTTCAGTGGCTCACCAGATGTTTTCAGCTAGGTCCCAGTTGTGCATTGCTGTAAAGTTGACTTTAACTAAAACAATCCTATCCCATTTATCAATGATTTTTAGGCCTCACGCAAATGGAAAATGAGTTTGTCACAGAAAAGGTTAACAAAACCTGCAACTGTCGCCAGTTTGTGATGTAAAGGGTTAACCAACTATTTCCACTTTCATCACATTGCCCCATTAAGCCATTCCAGGCAAGTCTGTGACTTAGTTCAGAGGGTGTGATGGTTAATAAAACAATCTGTAGTTTATACCAGACCCAGAAAAATACCCAAGCTGCCCTTTAATCCCACCAACATTAAACTATCTCTGCTGCCACCATTTAGGATTATTACATGTGAAATCCTAGGGAAAACCCAAACTAATAGATTAAAACCCCAAAACACAAAACTGTTGGCAATAATCTCTTCTGTGACGTGATTCAAACATTAGACAAACATAAGACTTAATGGGATATGACATCATTCAGACAGCACATCTCCACTGTACTTGAATGAATTTTACTTCATTCTATTGGTAACTTTTGTTGAAAAGCAGGGGTGTATGCTTAAAGGGACATGAAACCCACATTTTTTCTTTCATGATTTAGATAGAGCATGCAATTTTAAACAACTTTCTAATTTACTTCTATTATCTAATATGATTCATTCTATTGATATTCTTTGCTGAGTAGCATATCTAGATATGCTCAATAGCTGCTGATTGGTAGATGCACATAGATGCCTCGTGTGATTGGCTCACCCATGTGCATTGCTTTTTCTTCAACAAAGGATATCTAAAGAATGAAACAAATTAGATAATAGAAGTAATTTGGAAAGTTATTTAAAATTGTATTCTCTACCTGAATCATGAAAGAATGTTTTGGGGTTTAGTGTCCCTTTAAGAACTGGACCAGTACTGGAGCATTATATGGCAGCAGTTTTGCAAAAATGTTATCCATTTACAAGAGCACTAGATGGTAGCAATATATTCTGCAATTTAGTGCTCCAGATGCCTACCTAGGTATCTCTTCAATACTGAATATCATGGGAATGAAGCAAATGTGATCATATAAATAAATTGGAAACTTTTTTAAATGGTTTGCTGTGTCTGAATAACAGAAGAAATTGTTTGTGTTTCATATCCCTTTAACAAAGAATTATTTTATTATGAGCAATAATAGTCACACTGCATCTATATAACAAAAAAGATTTACACAAAACAGTTTAAAATAAAAAGAGGAAATAACAGAACCTAATACTTTACCAGTACAAGAAATTAGAAGGAATATGGTCAAGTGCACTGTTGTCAGCAGCCTCTAATTGTAATTGACAATATGATTTTGCCAGATTCAACATTAAATACATATTTTGGCTGAGGTCAGGTTTCTAGTAAGCTCCCTTACTTACTTACCTTTTTTTATCGCAGGCCAAAAATCAGTTCTCAAGCCTGGCTGAAATGATATGATAATGTATATTTCTACTTAGGTACATTAAGTAAAAAGACAATGATAATTACTTACATTGTGAAACCATGTTTGAATATTTTGATACCCAACTTGACGTTTCTGTCCTATTTAGTCACACAGTTACACCAAAATGATTAAAACATATCCTGAGATATCCTAAAGTGTATGAAATGCTGTTAGAGATGTGTACTTTGTCATATTTGCCGACCAGATGGCAGGTTTATAACAGTGATCTGAGTTAATAACAAACATATTTGATTTATTACGGGCTGAATGGGACCATATACCCCTGTTTCCGTGGGCAATTAACTTCATTTTTTATAAGCTGGGTGGGAAACGTTTAGGATAATACCAGCATCAGTTAAAGGGACAGTAAAGTCAAAATTAAACTTTCCTGATTCCATTAGGGCATGTAATTTTAAACAAATTTCCAATTTATATTATCATTAAATTTGCTTTTTTTCTCTTTGAATTCTTTGTTAAAAGCTAAACATAGGTTGTTTGCTTATTTCTAAGCCCTTGGGGGGTGCCTCTTATCTCAGTACATTTTCACAGTTTTTCACAGCTAGAGAGTGCTAGTTTATGTGTACCATAAAGATAGCATTGTGCTCACTCTTGAGGAGTTATTTATGAGTCAGCACTGATTGGCTAAAATGCAAGTCTGCCAAAAGAACTGAGATAAGGGGGCAGTCCACAGAGTCTTATATGCAAGGTACTCACAGAGGTAAAAAGTGTATTTATATAACAGTATTGGTTATGCAAAACTGGGGAAATTGTAATAAAGGGATTATCTATCTTTTTAAACAATACTAATTCTGGAGTAGACTCTTTATTCCCTTAAACAAGCTAATCAGATTATTTGATGTCAACATGCAACTAATGAAACAGAGAAGACTGGTCGCAAGGTCTGTATTTCCAGTAGAATGCACCCTCTTCTTTAAACATTCTCCAGAAGATGCCTGGGCATCCAGGCTTTTGCGTTCATGAAAACAGTTGCTTAGGCTCATGTTTAATCAAACTTTTAACCATTCTCATAATGGTTCCACTGTGAACCCTTTATATTAACTTGAATTATTGTCTTATTCTTACTATAATCATATATAATATATATAATTATTACTTATCTCAGTTATAAAGCTAAATGTTTCCTTACGCTAACCATTTTATTAGATGAATACATGTATTTGCAGTTGGAAAATGTATTTAAGGCCATGCTACACATAATGTTATATAATACATAAACCAATTTATCTTTGTTTGAAAGAGTAACTGAAATTAATTATAAACCAAACAAAATGTAGAAAAAGAAATAATTAGCTATCTGAGAACAGTGTATGCCACAGAATTGTATTCAGATATTGACAAGATGCATGAACATTATTGCTATAGAAATGTCAGGAATAGAGGGGGAAAAAAGGAAAAAGTAGGTCAAATTCTTTCACCGTGAATAGCAAGTGCCCTGGAAAATACATGACTCATTGATAACATATCTGCTTTTGTTAGAAGAGGGCAAACCATTAACGTAATACATCACTTGCTATCATATGCTGTGGTTGATATTTCTGTAAATTGTTAAATATAAACAATAACACCATTTCTGTATTAGAAACAGACTGTAACATATTTTGGAAAAGTCACTTTTTTTTAGTTATTGGCTAGATATTGACAACAAAATGGACACATCAGCACTTGGTAAATAAATAATAAACACCCACAGTTAACATACATCTGATAAACTATATCAGACACCATTCTGTACATACTTAGACCAGAAAAACAAGATGGAGCTGCCCATTCCAACAACAGCCCTTTCTAATGACGATCAATTCTTGCCAAATATCAAACTATGCTGAATACGTGATCATCATCAATTAAATGTAAAAACAAGCACAAAATCTACAGTATACACATATATCAATACCAATGTATACCTATAAGAAATTAACATTCAGAGCGTTATTTAATGATCCCACCTGAGCGTTAAAGGGATACTAAACCCAAATTTTGTATTTAATGATTTGGATAGAGCATGCAATTTGAAGCAAATTTCTTATTTACTTCTATTAACAATTTTTCTTTGTTCTCTTGGTATCTTTATTTGAAAATGCAGAAATGAAAGCTTAGGAGCCGGCCCATTTTTCGATTCAGGACCCTGGATAGCGCTTGCTGATTGGTAGCTACATTTAGCCACCAATCAGCAAGCGCTACCCAGGTGTTGAACCTAAAATGGGATGGCTTCTTAAGCTTTCACTCCTGCTTTTCAAATAAAGATACCAAGAGAAAGAAGAAAAAATTATAAATGGAGTAATTAAAAAGTTGCATAAAATAGCATGTTCTATCGGAATTATGAATGAAAAAATTTGGTTTAATTTACTTTTTACTGTGCTAGAAGTAAGCTTTTTGCTCATGTCGGTAGCGCCCTTATAACAAGTTGAAACTGTTTTCGATCAAGCGATAACCCAACAAACTTAAAAAGACAAACTTACAATATTGCACGTGCTAATGTATCCCCCCATAGAAGTTAATGGAGCAAAAAAGGTGTGGGGGGGGAACACCCTTTTAGCGTGCAAACTCAATTGCATATTCTCAAGTGTGCTAACCCGACATAAAAATATGTATATTTCACAATCCAATGTTCTTCACATAGCAGACGAATGTTCTATTTATTCATAAATACATATTTCTACATACATCTGATGATATTTTGGTACAATATATATCTACAGTATACCTACAGTGCCCTCTACTAATATTGGCACCCTTGGTAAATATGAAAGCTGTAAAAAATTATCTTTATTGTTTCATCTTTTGATCTTTTGTTCAAAAAAATACACAAAAATATTCTGCTCTCATGAATATCAAACAATTGCAAACACAACACAGGTTTATAAAAAAAATATCTTTGATATCTTTGTTAAATATATGTGTGGTTGTGGCACAATTATTGGCACCCTTTTAGTCAATACTTTGTGCTACCTCCCTTTGCCAAGATAACAGCTCTGATTCTTCTCCTATAATGCCTGAGGAGGTTGGAGAATAGGTGGCAAAGGATCTGAGACTATTCCTCCATACAGAATCTCTCCAGATCCTTCAAATTTTGAGGTTGACGCTGGTGGACTCTCCTCTTCAGTTCACCCCACAGGTTTTCTATGGGTTGAAGTCATGGGACTGAGATAGCCATGGCAGAACCTTGATGTTGTGCTCAGTAAATAATTTTTGTGTTGATTTTGATGTATGTTTTGGATCATTGTCCTGCTGGAAGATCCAACCACTGCCCATTTAAGCTTTCTGGCAGAGTCAGGTGTTCATTTAATAGCTGTTAATATTTGATAGAGTCCCTGATACCATGTATCCTAACAAAATGTCCAGGTCCTCTGGCAGAAAAACAGCCCCAAAACATTAAAGAGCCACCACCATATTTAAACGTGGGCATGAGGTACTTTTTCATATGGTTACCTCTCATTATGTGCCAAAATCACATCTGGTGTTTATTGCCAAAAACCTCTATTTAGAATTCATCTGGCCATATAACCCTATCCAATTTGAAGTTCCAGTAGTGCCTGTCAAACTGAAGTCCCTTGAGTTTGTTTTTGGATGAGAGTATAGGTTTTTTCTTGAAACCCTTCCAAACAACTTATGATGATGTAGGTGACTTTGGATTGTAGTTTTGGAGACTTTCTGACCTCAAGTTGCAACTAACTTCTGCAATTCTCTAGCTGTGATCCTTGGAGATATTTTGGTCACTCGAACCATCCTCTTCGAACCATCCTCAGTGCGTTGAGACAGTATAGACACACTTCTTCTTCCAGGTTTATTCATCACATTTACAGTTGACTGGAACTTCTTAATTTTTGCCCTGATTGTGGAATGGGCATTTTCAATGTTTTTGCTAATTTCTTATAGCCCCTTATTATTCTGTGAAGCTCAACAACTTTTTGCTGCACATCATAGCTATATTCCTTGGTCTTAATTACACTTTTGACTACACTGTTTTTCAATGTTAAAGCCCTTTGGGGGTATTTTTGTTTCTAACAGCAGACCTCATATCTTTGAGCCCTTATAACTTTTTTGTGCAATATTTAAAAAATATATATTTTTATTAGATGGTGATATTATGAGTGCAACTGTACTATGTAATTAATTTTTTATATGTTTTGTGTTAACCAGAGCTCTGAAGAAACTGTAATCATTCTAGCCTAAATCGTGATTGCGCACAAGCGATCTTGTTTACTTTCAACTTATTTTACAATTGGAAAACCTGATGTGCGCAAAACACCAGCGATAAACCCGTTTTCACTCACGCGTAACTGTTAGTGCTCCACTTGTAATCTGGCCCTTCATTTTTATTTTTTTTAATGACAAAAAATACACCTCTCTATCCAACTGCAACACACACATGGTAAAACCATTAAACCACAATAGAAGAAGCACTATCTGGAAGGGGACATGTGACTAGTGAGCGGTTGATATGCAGTGAGATTAGAGAGTGTCAGAAAAGGAGAGAATGCTACACCAACAGAATGCGGATGAGTGGGCAGGTCAATTGATGACAGTGACTGACTAGGAAAGAGTGCATGGGGTGAAGCTGGTCATGAAAGAGTGAATGGGAGGCAAATAGGTAGACCCAGGAGCCCTAGGATAACAAGTCAGGGGTTTTTACTTAAAGGGACACTTAAGTCAAAATAAACTTTTATGATTCAGAAAGAGCAAGCAGTTTTTAGACGCTTTCCAATTTACTTCCATTATCAAATATTGCACAGCCTTTTTATATTCACACATTCTGGGGAATAAGATCCTACTGAGCATGCGCACAAGCTCACAGGGTATGCGTATACTAGTCTGTGATTGGCTGATGTCTGTCACATGATACAGGAGGCCGGCAAAATTGGATAAAAAATAAAAATTGTCAGAAAAAAATCTACTGCGTTTTTGACATTCAGAGTAGGTGTTATTGTCCTGTCTTTTTTTATTATGTTAATTATGCAATTCTACTGCACTAAGTGGTCCTTTAACACCTTGAGGTATGTGGAGACAACTGATAGGTACTGACCACCCTTTGTACTGGAAGTCAGATGCAGTGGCGTCACTAGGGGGGTGCGGGCCGCACCCGGGTGACACCCTCCAGGTGGTGACACTTTTTTTTTTCTTGTTGAAATTTTTTTTTTCTTGTTGAAATTTTATTGAGATTCAAAGAAATACAATGTAGAGATGCATAGATTTTTTTTTTATTAGAGGGGCCAGCATTTGTGAACATTAGTGGGCCTTGGAAAGTTGTAAACGCATTTAATTTTTTTGCCCCTTGAGACAGCGCTGCAATTTCCACAAATAGCTTTTGCTTGTTTGTACTTTGCTCCTCCCCTGCCCAATTTCACTTTGAATGTTGTGGGCGTGCCGTAGGGCTTGCGAAGTTGCGCTGGTAGCCTAAACCTGCCTGCCTATCTGTGCTCACTGCTCAGTGACGCGTGGAGCAGTGGAGTCCCTCACTGCTGTGCTGTCTCTTTAAACGGGAACTGGGAAATCGTGAGGGGGATTCCTGGCACCTGACCGCATGACTGTCTGACACTGTCTCTAAAGTGAAGGAGCCACGTATGATGCCCACCAGACTGGTACGGTTATGGTACACTAAGTGCACACTGAAGAGGTAGGATGGGAGGGCGGGCGGGGGTCTGGGGGTGGGCAGAGTGCAGAGGTGATTGGCCATAAGAAAAGGTAGGCACGCGGCCCGGGGCTGTGCACTGACAGGCTTGGAACAGAGTCAGAGAGCAGAATTTTCATAGTTTGCATGCCTAAACCTTTTCTTCAGTGATTTCTTTTTAGAGTGCTCCGTTTATCTTTCTGTTGATGCTCTGCTGAGCCAGGGAGCAGCTCTAGGCATGAGCTTTATAAATAATGCAGTGCAGTTTACATATTTTGTATGTATGTGTGTTTGAGTTTTTGTGTGTGTGTCTGAGTGTTTTTGTGTATGTGTGTCTGAGTGATTTTGTGTGTGTGCCTGAGTGTTTTTGTGTATGTGTGTCTGAGTGATTTTGTGTGTGTGTCTGAGTGTTTTTGTGTATGTGTGTCTGAGTGATTTTGTGTGTGTGCCTGAGTGTTTTTTGTGTGTGCCTGAGTGTTTTGTGTGTGTGTGTGCGTCTAAGTGTTAGTGTGTGTGCCTGAGTGTGTTTCTGAGTGTTTGTGTGTGCATCTGAGTTTGTTTTTAAGTGTGTCTGAGTGTGTGTCTGTGTCTGAATCTTTGTATGTGTGTGTGCCTGTGTTTTTGTGTTTGTGTGTGTCTGCTTTCTGGGGGGTGACACCATATCTTACCTATTGCATAGACATAACATATATAGACATAACATATAGGCCTCTAGTTATCAAGCTGTCAACCTCAAATACGCTGGAATTCCGCAGCGTATTTGTGGCGAGGCTGATTCGCCTTAGTTATCAAGCCCTACACACCGGCAAAAGTAGAATATAGTGACGTAAGCTTCGATCTGCCGGACTTAGTCCGACACAGATCGATTCTTACTTTACTCCAGATGTTCCGCACACAAGTTCGGCACAATCTGACTACTTTTGCTAGTTATTAAAAAACTAGCAGGTACGCTCGGCACTTTTCCGGCCCAGCGTACCTGGTTTTCAATCCGCCGCCCTGGAGGCGGCAGATCCCATAGGAATCAATGGGAGTCTGACCATAGCGAAAGTTAATGTTCGCTGCTGCCTGACATCCCATTGATTCCTATGGGAGCTGTCTGCACCTAACACCCTAACATGTACCCCGAGTCTAAACACCCCTAATCTGCTCCCCCTACACCCCCGCAACTAAATAAATGTATTACCCCCTAAACCGCTGCTCCCGGAGCCCACCGCCACTCTAATAAACTGATTAACCCCTAAACCGCCGCTCCTGGACCCCGCCACCACTATAATAAATATGTTAACCTCTAAACCCGCCGCTCCCGGACCCCGCTGCCACATAATACCTATTAACCCCTATCCTGCCCCCCCACACCGCAGCCACTATAATAAATTTATTAACCCCTATCCTGCCCCCCCTACACCGCCGCAACTATAATAAAATTATTAACCCCTAAACCTAAGTCTAACCCTAACACCCCCCTAACTTAAATATTAATTAAATACATCTAAATATTATAACTCTTATTAAATAAATTAATCCTATTTAAAACTAAATACTTACCTTTAAAATAAACCCTAATATTATATTGTATCTATTTTATGATTTATTTTTATTTTACAGGCAAATTTCAATTTATTTTAACTAGGTACAATAGCTATTAAATAGTTATTAACTATTTAATAGCTACCTAGTTAAAATAAAGAGAAATTTGCCTGTAAAATAAAAACTAACCTAAGTTACAATTACACTTAACACTAAACTATCATTAAATAAATTATTCCTATTTAAAACTAAATACTTACCTGTAAAATAAACCCTAAGATAGCTACAATGTAATTAATAATTACATTGTAGCTATTTTAGGATTTAAATTTATTTTACAGGTAACTTTGTATTTATTTTAGCTAGTTAGAATAGTTATTAAATAGTTATTAACTATTTAGTAACTACCTAGCTAAAAGAAATACAAAATTACCTGTAAAATAAATCCTAACCTAAGTTACAATTAAACCTAACACTACACTATCATTAAATTAATTAAATAAATTACCTACAAATAACTACAATTAAATACAATTAAATAAACTAACTAAAGTACAAAAAATAAAAAAAATAAGTTACAAAAAATAAAAAAAATAAGTTACAAAGATTTAAAAAATATTACAACAATTTTAAGCTAATTACACCTAATCTAAGCCCCCTAATAAAATAACAAAGCCCCCCAAAATAAAAAAATGCCCTACCCTATTCTACATTAAAAAGTTAACAGCTCTATTACCTTAACAGCCCTTAAAAGGGCCTTTTGCGGGGCATGCCCCAAAGAATTCAGCTCTTTTGCCTGTAAAAATAAAATACAACCCCCCTCCCCAACATTAAAACCCACCACCCACATACCCCTACTCTAACCCAAACCCCCCTTAAATAAACCTAACACTACCCCCCTGAAGATCATCCTACCTTTTGCCGTCTTCAGCCAGCCGACCACCGATGGAACAGAAGAAGACATCCAGAGTGGCAGAAGTCATCATCCAAGGGGCGCTGAAGAAGTCTTCCATCCGATTGAAGTCAGCATCCAGGCGGCGCTGAAGAAGTCTTCCATTCGATTGAAGTCATCATCCAGGCGGCGTCTTGAATCTTCATCCATCCGGAGCGGAGCGGAGCCATCTTCAGACGAGCCGACACGGAGCCATCTTCTTCCACCGACGACTGAACGACGAATGACGGTTCCTTTAAGTGACGTCATCCAAGATGGCATCCCTCGAATTCCGATTGGCTGATAGGATTCTATCAGCCAATCGGAATTAAGGTAGGAAAAATTTGATTGGCTGATTAAATCAGCCAATCAGATTGAAGTTCAATCCGATTGGCTGATCCAATCAGCCAATCAGATTGAGCTCGCATTATATTGGCTGTTCCGATCAGGGGCTTAGATTAGGCGTAAGTAGCTTAAAATTTTAATATTTTTTAAATGTAACTTATTTTTTTTATTTTTTGTAACTTAGTTTTTTTTGTACTTTAGTTAGTTTATTTAATTGTATTTAATTGTAGTTATTTGTAGGTAATTTATTTAATTAATTTAATGATAGTGTAGTGTTAGGTTTAATTGTAACTTATGTTAGGATTTATTTTACAGGTAATTTTGTATTTCTTTTAGCTAGGTAGTTATTAAATAGTTAATAACTATTTAATAACTATTCTAACTAGCTAAAATAAATACAAAGTTACCTGTAAAATAAATTTAAATCCTAAAATAGCTACAATGTAATTATTAATTACATTGTAGCTATCTTAGGGTTTATTTTACAGGTAAGTATTTAGTTTTAAATAGGAATAATTTATTTAATGATAGTGTAGTGTTAGGTGTAATTGTAACTTAGGTTAAGTTAATAATTTTATTATAGGTTGCGGCGGTATGGGGGGGGCAGGATAGGGGTTAATAAATTTATTATAGGTGGCGACTGTTTAGGGGGGGCAGATTAGGGGTTAATAAGTTTAATATAGGTGGCGGCGGGGTCCGGGAGCGGCGGTTTAGGGGTTAAACAATTTATTTAGTTGTGGCGGGGTCCGGGATCGGCAGGATAGGGTTAATACATTTATTATAGGTGACGGCGGTATAGGGGGGCAGGATAGGGGTTACTAGGTATAATTTAGGTGGCAGTGGGCTCCGGGAGCGGCGGTTTAGGGGTTAATACATTTATTATAGTTGCTGTGGTGTCCGGGAGCGGCGGTTTAGGTGTTAATAACTTTATTTAGTTGCGTGGGGCTCCGGGGGCGCCGGTATAGGGGATAGAACAGTGTAGTTTAGTGTGAGTGCTTAGTGACAGGCTAGCAATAAAGCTGTAAAAAAGCAGAAGAGCAGCGAGATCGGATGAGTGATAACTATCACAGTCCGCTGCTCATCGCCCCGTACTTGGTGCGCGGCTTTTTGACAGCTTTATTGATAACTTTGGCGAGATTATTCAGGTCCACAGTGGCGGTGGTAGGCGAGCTTAGGCGGGCGTATTGGGGCCGGTGATGGCAGGTAAGTAGACACATTGATAACTAGAGGCCATAGACATAACATATCTTTGTATACCTCTGATGACCATAAAACAACACATGAATGTACACAACATGTAGATTTATCAATATGGACACATGACAGCTACTTGTAGGTATGGCATAATGAATGAAACATATACATTTCTGGCCTTAGATGTTAAAAGAACATTACAAAAAGCCAAAAAGCAACTAGATTACAGATTTTGCTTTTTGGCCTCTAGGGAGCATGGGGCAAAATACAGTTTTTTACACAAGTTTTAATAGAAGTATATTGTAAAAATGCTTTTAATTCAATTTCAAATGCACCTGTGCATATTTCATTTTTGAGTTTTCTATCTCTTTAAGAGGGTGTTTAGGATCGTCCCTGTGGTCCTTGGACCCGCATGCAGATGTGAAGGACATTGTAATCTACATTTGCATTTTAGAGATCAACAATTGTGAACAGTTGTGTGTCTGACGTCCCTTTCAGTTGTGTTGTTTTCTGTGTATGGGTCTTGTGTAATGTTTTTAGGCATGTGTGATAAATGTTGTATGGTGTATGAATAAGTGACATATTAGTGGTTTTAGAGTTTTTTTTCTCACCAGCTCTCCTGAGGGTGGAAGGATTATCTGTATCAACACCATACTCAAATCCTCTCACAGCCTCTGTGGACTTGGCTGTGCTCAACATCTCCTCTGACTTGCTGAGCTGGATATTTAAAGGACAACTTCCACCAATTTTTTAGAATGTCTATGTAACAATCCCATTTTCTTCTTTAACTCTGCTTTACAATATCTATGTATTATGAGGTTAATAGTTTTCTGATGGATGTCAACACTACACACACTGTCCTTGACTTTAGCCCAAACTCTTTTATGGATGCACCATCTTTGTTGTCAGTCATAGTAAATAAATCCTCTTGATATATAAATACAGCATCAATAAAAGTTTTCTTATATCTTCTAGGAGCTTGTGGGGAATGTTGGTCTGCTGTTTTTGTGTCCTATGTGTGTCCTTGCCCCCCTATTTCTGGACAGATGGCTTCTTACTTACTTGTTGTGTGCCATGTGACATCAATTTATTTGTGGCCCTCACAATAAAACATTTTTCTGCTAGTACTGTGGCAAAAGTCTGTGCAGAAAGTTCAGATTGTAGCATTCTGGGCCTTGTCTTGTTTCTGAATTTTATCTCTTCTTCCTGCCCCCTCCCCTTGTATTACCACTGCCTTTTATGGCAACTCTTTTCCCACCCACTGTGACTGCTTTGACTCCCCCTTGGACTACATCTTCCCCTGTTATTACCCCCAGGACTACCTCTTTGACTTCCCCTGTGACTCCCACTAGGACTACCTCTTTGACTCCTTCATGGCAGGGCCTGATCTGGCCCTGGGACTCCCCCTGGACATGTTGTCAACTATTGTGATTGACTGTGAAGTTGATAGGTATGCAATGCCATGTAAAATGCACATAAAGCAGCCGTTTTAAGTTTGGATGTTTGTAGCACAGTTTAAATTATTTTCATGTATGGATTGAGCCATTGTCAGTTGTTAACGTTGCTGATATGGAAAAATGGAGATCGAATATCGTGGGAATTATCAAGCTTAGCTGTGTTGGTAAGATAAAAATCAGCCAATCCCTTTTCACCATTATCAAACATACATTTCATAAAGATGGGAATCAAGGACTATATTGGAAAGACTGCCAAAGAAAAACACAGAGTGCATGCTGCGTACATATTAATAAAAGTATTATTTTGTGCATTAATACTGGCATAAACAAACCAAATCTATTTTTAATATAATTAAATTCACCTGAGGCATAAAACAATTGCAAACATGAACAATTACTTGCATACCAATACAACAGCTGTATGCAATAGAATTAGACTCACAGAATACATAAAAAATGTACAAATATGAGCAAAGGCTGGCATGAACCAAGACTGAATGCAATATAATGAGATTTACTGTGGGTGTAAGAAAAAATTTCACAGCAAGCTCTGGCAGGTTAATTCTGTGAAATTCTCTCACATTTATAGAATTCTTTATTTAAACATAATTATGCTGGTAGTCTGAGGGATGGTTAACCCTTTGATATAGTGTCAGGCATGAAACCCTGTAACATCTAGGCCAGGGGTGCCCTATCAAAATAAAAAAGCCACCCAAAATAAAAAAAACCCTAGCCTACAATAAACTACCAATGGCCCTTAAAATGGCTTTTTGTGGGGCATTGCCCCAAAGAAATTAGCTCTTTTACCTGTAAAAAAAATACTAACACCCCCCAACAGTAAAACCCACCACCCACACAATCAAACCCCCAAATAAAAATCTAAAAAACCTAAGCTCCCCATTGCCCTGAAAAGGGCATTTGCATGGGCATTGCCCTTAAAAGGGCATTTAACTATTTTACTGCCCAAAATCCCTAACCTAAAATTAAAACCCACCCAATAAACCCTTAAAAAAACCTAACACTAACCACTGACGATCCACTTACAGTTTTCGAAGACCGGACATCCATCCTCATCCAAGCGGCAGAAGTCCTCAGTGAAGCAGGCAGAAGTCTTCATCCAAGCAGGCCGAAATCTTTATCCAAGCGGGCAGAAGTCTTCATCCAGACAGCATCTTCTATGTACATCCATCCGGGGCGGAGCGGGTCCATCTTAAAGACATCCTGGGCGGATCATCCTCTTCTTACGACTTCTCTTAAAGAATTAAGTCTCCCTTTAAATGAAGTCATCCAAGATGGCGTCCCTTACATTCTATTCTATTATGATTGGAATAGCCAATAGAATGCAAGCTCAATCTTATTGGCTGATTGGATCAGCCAATAGGATGAAAGCTCAATCCTATTGGCTGATTGCAACAGCCAATAGGATTTTTTCCCCCTTAATTCCTATTGGCTGATAGAATTCTATCAGCCAATCAGAATGTAAGGGACGCCATCTTGGATGACATCATTTAAAGGGAAACTTAATTCTTCAAGAGACGTCATAAGAAGAGGATGCTCCTCGCAGGATGTCTTGAAGATGGACCCGCTCCGCGCCGGATGGATGAAGATAGAAGATGCCATCTGGATGAAGACTTCTGCCCGCTTGGATGAAGACTTCGGCCTGCTTGGATGAAGACTTCTGCCTGCTTCACTGAGGACTTCTGCCGCTTGGATGAGGATGGATGTCCGGTCTTCGAAAACTGTAAGTGGATCGTCAGTGGTTAGTGTTAGGTTACTTTTTTTTTTTTTTTTTTTTTTTTATTGAGGTTTAAAGTAAGGCATACATATATGATAGTAAAATTCAAGTAATTTACATTCAAGAAACATTTCAGAGTCATAGGAAGATAAAATTAATATATAACATGCCTTTACAAAATACATAAACCTTCCAGGGTACTCAGGAGACCTCTTTTGGATCTCAATCAAATGATAGTATTAAAAATGGAAGGTATCATGCAATAAAGGAGACCACTTTTGGGTCTCGTATAGGAAACATCTTTATCACTTGTTTAACAGTTAAGTTACACTCATAAGAACTGGTAATTAAATAGTAACAGATGATACTATATTATAAAATAAACGATGAGCTAGAGATCAATGAGAGTAGATCCCAGAATACAAACTATCAAACTCTTAACTTATATGCATATTGTTTTAGAGGTTGGTATATAAAAGACTAACTGAGTTGGTATAAAGCTCCTTTAAGCAACATACTTGAGTCTATGCACCTGGGTAGCCAGCTAGGTAACCCTTTCATATTCTTAAGATATATAGGAAGGAAAACTAAAGTGTAAACCCTAAATAACTGAAACATGGGAGTAAAGCATTAAAACATGGACATCCGCTTATCAATCATGGAGGGAGATTAGACTAGTGTTACTAAGGAAATTATGTGATTTAAGTAAAGGGGGTTCATTCCTATATTAGTATATAAAAGACTAAGGTTATATATTGAGTAAGAATAGAAAATAGGCAACTAAGAACCATTGCTAATGATAGAGAATATAGAGTTACTAGTCTGTCATGTTATACATATGTTCTGCAAATTTGATGTGACTACCAAAACATTATATTCATTAGAGAGTATAAACTCATATTGGTAGCTAATAAGAGAGATGTGACCAAAAGATAATAATAAGTTTCATTGCAAGTTACAGAAAGCTTTCATCTTGTGGGAACAGCAGACTAAAACTAACCTAAGAGGCTGTGAACACATTAGTTAAGGGCTGAAGGAATGCAATATTCATGATGGAGGCTGCTGGTTAATAGAGGAGACATTAGAGTCTTCATAAGACTAAAGACACACAAAAAAACAAAACAAAAAAAAAAAAAACACATAGCAATCCACTTATTGGAGTGACACACATTAGATGAGAGCAGGTGCATGTATACTTAACTGTAAATATCTATACAGATGATAAGGAGAATATTTTAACAAAAGGGGTATGCATATATGAAAATATAGGAAACTGACTGTAGTGCATCATTTGTTACCATAATATAATTAGGATTATCCTCCTATTCATACGACATCCTAAAAAAAACACACAAAAAAAAACAGCGTATCAGACCCGAATGTCAACATCTGGAAGGCATAGATTAAACAAAAAGTGTCCTGATAGGAAACATGGGAATAAATTTAACCAACCCCAACTCTATATGGTGATAGTGTCCCAGAATGGCAAATCTGTGGCATGTTCAAAGAGATAAGCGATGGTTCCTGAGGCTTCAAGCCTGCCGTGTGCCACAATTGCCCCAAGTCCAAGCCGCGGGCTGGGGAGCCGGCCGCACTCCACCACCCGCCTCCAGGGCCCGGGACCTCATAGATTGACGTTTTACCAAAAGTTGAGTAGGGATCCCCAACTTTGGTATGAGCTGAGGGTAGGTATTTTCCCGGTGTTTTCAGTAATACTTCGATGGTGCCGACTATAGTCAGGGAACTTAAAGGTTGTGCTCCTTGTCCAACATACACGGCTTGCTGTTTGGAGGGCTGTTTCTTTCGTGCAATTTCTCTCTGTCCATTGCAGTTGGAGAAGAAGATAGGAGCCGCTTTCAACTTTTGTGGGTCTTTCAGTGTACCTAGTGGTTTGTTCTGTTTATCATGGAGAGACCAGCCTGTAGTGTGCACTGGCAGCATATCTCTGGAGGAGTCAAGAGTGTTGGTGTTTCCCTTATCATATGTGTTATTAGGGTTATAGGTGTCTATTGCAGTGACTGCCGGCTCATTTTTGGAGAGTTCCGGTTCATGGTCCTGGCTTACTCCGGCCAGAGGGCTAAGGCTGAAACACTTTTCAACAATCCTGTGTAGATTCTGGAAGTGGCTTTCTAGTAATGTGCACACAGCCTCTTCAATCTCTGTCATCGCCATGTTGCACTGTTAAGATTTATCTTCCGGGTTGAGACACACGGTCACAAGATTCGTAGTGAGTTGTAACTTAAAACTCAGGTATAACACATCGGACTTAAATCATCTAAACAAGGATTTTAGTATGCAGTTTCAAAGCAACTGCTCTACCCAGATTACTGGGGGGGGGGGGGTGTTAAGATCCCGAGGTTGGGCCGCCGCCAGAGATCTTAACGGTCCGGATCAGGGTTCTAGATTAACTTAAACAATAATGGTATTGTTGAATTCACAAAACTATAGTGAGTATATATCACTTGTTTTCTGTCCTTGATTGTGCTGTTTACAGAAGATATTCGGCGGATATCTCATTCATCATCTAGAGCTCCTAATATTGCGGCCATATTGGTTCGCTGCCCAGACACGCCCACCGTGTTAGGTTATTTTAAGGGTTTATTGGGTGGGTTTTAATTTTAGGTTAGGGACATGGGCAGTTAAAGAGCTAAATGCCCTATTAAGGACAATGCCCATACAAATGCCCTTTTCAGAGCAATGGGGAGCTTAGGTTTTTTAGATAGGTTTTTATTTTGTGGGTTTGGTTGTGTGGGTGGTGGGTTTTATTGTTGGGGGGGTGTTTGTATTTTTTTTACAGGTAAAAGAGCTGATTTCTTTGGGGCAATGCCCCGCAAAAGGCCCTTTTAAGGACCATTGGTAGTTTAGTGTAGGCTAGGTTTTTTTTTATTTTGGGGGGCTTTTTTATTTTGATAGGGCTATTAGATCAGGTGTAATTCTTTTTATTTTTGATACTGTGTTTTTTTTATTCTTTGTAACTTAGCTGTTATTTTTTTGTAATTTAGTAATTTTTTATAGTAGATTTAAATAACTTGAGTAGGGTTAGGTTTTTAAATATGTCATATAGTTAATTTAATTTTTAGTTTAATGTAGTTTTAGTATAATAGTTAGGGTAGGTTAATTAATTGTTTAATATAGTTTATTTTAATTCTAAAGGTAAGTTTTAATTTATTATTAGATAGGGATTAGGTAATTATAATGTAAAATTAGAGGGTTGTTAGGGGTTAATAGCTAAATTTAGTTTATGGTGATGCAGGGGGCTGGCGGTTTAGGAGTTAATCGGTTTAGTTAGTAGTAGTGATGTGGGAGGCCAGGGGTTTAGGGGTTAATAATTTTATTACAGTTGTGGTGGGGTCCGGGAGTGGAGGGATAGGGGTTAATACTTTTAGTTAGTTATCGTGGGCTCCGGGAGCAGCGGAATAGGGGTTAATATATTTATTTCGTTGCGGTGGGCACCGGGAGCAGCGGGATAGGGGTTAATATATTTATTTAGTTGCGGCGGGGTCCGGGAGCGGCGGAATAGGGGTTAATAACTTTATGTAGGTGGTGGCGATGTCGTGGTGGCAGATTAGGGATGTTTAGACTCAAGGTTTATGCTAAGGTGTTAGGTGTAAACGTAATTTGTTTTCTACCATAGAAATCAATGGGATATCTGGCAGAATTGAACACAAGCTTTCACTGCTTTCAGACTCCCATTGATCCACTGCCTCCAGGGTGGCAGATTAAAAAACATGTACGCTGGGCCAGAATAGTGGCGAGCGTTCCTGTTAGAAATTTGATAACTTGCAAAAGTTGTCAGATAGTGCTGAATCTGTAATGAAGTAAGCATCGATCTGTGTTGGATTGGGACCGGCGGATCGTATCTTACGTCACAAATTTCAACTCCAGCGTATTTGCGGTTGATGGCTTGATAAATATCCCTCTATATTTATTTTTAAGCCAGTATGATGTTGTTTTCCAATATTTTACCAATCAAAGACACCTCCACAGCAAGTGTATCAAGTCTGGGTTTTCTTTGTATGCAGACAATCAGACTTGTTCCTTTAGCATAGCACAGTAGCCTCCGCCTTTTTCTATCTATTGACGCTTACCCTCCTAACTATACGATACTGCCATATACATTAGGAGAGTTCTAACTCAACCATACTTTTAATAGGCCAGTTGTGTTGTCCAAGACTCATCTACATTGATTGGTTAAAATCGATGTCCCTCAAGATCCAATCCTGTAGCACTTTTCGTGTGTAACCATCAGACTGTTTAAAGACCTGCCCCTTCACACACTGCAGTAGATAAAGTGGTATCCCTAGCAACCATACTCTACTCACGCCCCAGTGTTGAGATTGCGTAACTTGACTACATCATTTTAATTACATTGGCCGTGATCAACCAGCAGCCCAATCTACCTATTAGGCACCCCTGATCTAGGTAATGTTTTCTCATAGCAAAGTTTATTCCTTCCCAGTTTCACCACTTCTCCCAGCCAAACACACCTTTTTGTCATAAAAGGCACAAGGATATCTGCACTAGGCATCCAGCTTGAAAGGGGACCTTGGAAACTACCTGTGAGATAAGATGAAACTAATAAATGGTTAAGATGCTCTTTGTAAACTGAAAGGTGACAAAGTTCCTGATAAAATATCTATTTTATGATCCCAAAGACTTAAATGCACATTAATGTAAAGAGCATTTTATTGTTCACTAAAATGTCACTTTGAGACACTGAAGAAATCGACCACTTGATGCCTAGATGCCCAAACAGTCCTTCTAGCAAAAGATTTAGACATTATCCATAATACCTTGACTTTGGAATATAATGTTCTCATTATAGGTTATGAAAACTAGAGCTTTACCTAAAGATTTAAAGTTTGATTCTAGTTGTAAAATGAAATGGTCTTATTAGTTAGAACATGCAATTTTATTACTAGTGACACTGCAACTCTATTGGTTTAACCCCCCACAAAGGACTAAACACATAGTTAAAATAGCACTTGGGGCCTGCAGAGTTCTGCAGGTTCATGTAAATAATGATGCTGATTGGATCAGTACAAGTGGCGATGTTAGAATAATTTAAAAAACAATATTAAATAATCTTTTTTTACTGTATATATACTGTAAATATTTTACATTTCAATGTTCTTCACTTACAGGAAAATTGTATTTTTATTTTAAATAAATATTTTTAAACATATCACTTTATACTTATATCTATTACTACAGATATATAGATTACATTAACATTATCAGATATATATAGAAATATATATTTAATAAAAATCACATATTTTTCTATGTGAAGAACACTAGAATATAAAATATGGGTAACACAATTCTAGTTTTGTGCGCTGTCGGGTAAGCACATATGAAGAATTAAAAAATATTAATTATTATGAATAATTATTATTATAGATACTGTAATATATATTCTATGGATTAGTGTTCTTCTGTCGGGTGTATGTGCACAAACCCAACTGGAGTGCACTAATCTGACATGAGATATCTTAAAGGGATAGTCAAAATTAAATGTTCATGATTTCAGATAAGCCATGCAATTTTAAACAACTTTCCTATTTACTTTTATAAACAAGTTTGCTTTGTTCCTTGGTATTCTTTGTTGAAAGCTAAACCTAAGAAGGCTTGTGTGCTGATTTCTAAGTCCTTTAAGGCTGCCTCTTATCTTAATGTATTTGACATTTTTTAACAGCTAGAAAGTGCTAATTCATGTGTGCCATATAGATAGCATTGTGCTCTCTCCCATGGAGTTATTTATAAGTCAGCACTGATTGGCTAAAATGCAAGTCTGTCAAATGAACTGAAATAAGGGGTAGACCGTAGAGGCTTAGATACAAGGTAATCATAGGGGTAAAAATTATATTAAAGGGACACTGAACCTCAATTTTTTATTTTGGGGATCAGATAAAGCATGCAATTTTAAGCAACTTTCAAATTTACTCCTATTATCAATTTTTCTTCGTTCTCTTGCTATCTTTATTTGAATAAGAAGGCATCTAAGTTAAGGAGACAGACAATTTTTGGTTCAGACCCTGGACAGCACTTGTTTATTGGTGGGTGAATTTATCCACCAATCAGCAAGAACAACCCAGGTTGTTCAATAAAAATGGGCCGGCATCTAAACTTACATTCTTGCTTTTCAAATAAAGATAGCGAGAGAACGAAAAAAAATGATAATAGGAGTAAATTAGAAAGTTGCTTAAAATTGCATGTTCTATCTGAATCACAAAAGAAAAAAATTGGGGTTAGTGTCCCTTTAACATAACCATGTTGGTTATGCAAAAATGGGGAATGGTTAATAAAGGTGTTATTTATCTTTTTAAACAATACAACATCTGGAGTAGACTGTCCTTTAAGATGTGTTATGTTTTTATCAAATATAAAATATTGAAAAATATTCATATTTAATGTAAATAATTATTAACTGTACTAAAATAATCTAAAAAAAATCAATATTTTTATATATATATATATATATATATATATATATATATATATATATATATATATATATATATAGTATATTTTACAGTATAATCAAATGTACAGAAGGAAAGAAAGGAGGAATATATAGGGGTAAGGATAAATGAGTACGCAGACAGTCCTTCACCTATTGAGGCAAATACCCCAGTGGATATATGGAAATCAGTCACAAAAGTCTTACATATGAATTCAGGCGCTTATCAAAAACAATTTTGTTGTAGACTCCTTTTCACCAAGGTAACGTTTATAGAATCTTTATGGTGCAGTCAGTGTCTTGATGCAAAGTTGTAGCAATCTCCCTAATGTTACAGAATCTATTTCCCATGGGAATAGGGCCATCAATTCCCACTTTATTTGTCTGTAAAATGTTGTCTCTTATTGTATTGTTTCTCCGTTGTACTTTTACCTTTGTACCCATGGGCAGCGCTGCGGAATCTGTTGGCGCTTTATAAATAAAGAATAATAATAATACTAGAGACACAGTGCAAAGCATCAAATGTATTTATTGCACAATGACACTTACTAGATATAAAATTAAACAGTTACATTGAGGATGTAATAGCCCCTTAGACTAAAGGTAGTACTAGTCAGTGTCCTGGGGGTAGATTTATTAAGCAGTGGATGCTGCTATCTACAGGTCTGCCTGAAACTTAAGTTAAGAAGCTCCTTAACTTGTCTGCCACCTTTTATCACTATTTTATCTCTATAATGTCCCTTTAACAGTACTTTTACTAATTGCAGTTGACAAAAATTTTTAATAGTCTGAAAGATAGTGGCTTCACCAAATATTGCTTAGATATTGCATAGATATGACCCCCCCACACACACACACACACGCTTACATATTTACAGAGACAAAATATTTGTATTACAAGAGATGTGGGAGCATCTGTGACCACCTACTCACTAATATTTTTGTAATTATGTTTTGTTTTGTAATGTTTTGCTTTATACAGTATACTACCCCTTGTACTATATATATATATATACAAAGAAACCCACAAATGTTGTGACAGGGAAGCGGCACTCACTGGATTTTAAATCAAGGAAGACAACTTTTATTTTACAATAACACTACTGTGACGTTTCAGGGTCGCAAACCCCTTCCTCAGACAGTGCAAAGTGAATCAAAACTATATTTGAAATAACATGTACAATGAAATATGCAAATAATCATCAAATAACAAACAATTGTCAATTAAACATACCCCTCTGAGCATTAGAAAACCGTAATGGTTTGAATCCCAAAACCACTTCCAGTTTACTCTTCCACGTGATGTGACCTGAATATACAAAACTTGCAAAATCATGCATAGAAATTAAGACGTTTTGGCTGTTATATGTTGATACTTAAAGTGATCAAACAATGTGAATCTGTAACGCTGGTAAACTAAGCACATAAATAAAAATAAAAATTGGTTAAGTGCCAAAACGTGTGGTTTATATTTTCTTAGTAGCAGCGGATCTGTCTGCAGAGGGTTGAAGTTAAAGGCTATGCGGTCCGTTAAAGAAACAGAATTCTATTACAGGGCTTCTTCCCTTTGCAAGATAAAGCCTTTTTAATTTAGCATATATTGGACCAAATGCAAAATAAAAATAGATGCGTCAGTGGCGTCACTAGGGGGGTGCGGGGGGTGCGGGCCACACCCGGGTGACACCCTCCAGGGGGTGACACCAAAAAAAATTTTTTTTTTAAATTTTATTGAAATTTTATTGAAATTCAAAGAAATACAATGTTGAGATGCATAGAATTTTTTATTAGAGGGGCTGGCATTTGTGAACATTGGTGGGACTGGGGAAGTTGTAGACACACAATTTTTTTGCCCCTTGAGCCAGTGCTGCAATTTCAACAAATAGTTTTCCCGGCTGCTTTTGCTTGTTTGTACTTTGCTTCTCCCCTGCCCAATTTCTCTATGAATGTTGTGGGCATGCCGTGGGGCTTGCAAAGTTGCGCTGTTAGCCAAAACCTGCCTGTCTATCTGTGCTCACTGCTCAGTGACATTTGGAGCAGTGGAGTCACTCACTGCTGTGCTGTCTCTCTAAACAGGAACTGGGAAATCGTGAGGGGGATGCCTGGCACCTGACCGCATGACTGTCTGACACTGTCCCTAAAGTGAAGGAGCCACGTATGATGCCCACCAGACCTTTACGGTTACGGTACACTAAGTGGACACTGAACAGGTAGGAAGGCGGGCGGGGGTCTGGGGGTGGGCAGAGTGCAGAGATGATTGGCCATAAGAAGCGGTAGGCACGCGGCCCGGAGCTGTGCACTGACAGACTTGGAACAGAGTCAGAGAGCAGAATTTTCATAGTTTGCGCGCCTAAACCTTTTCTTCAGTGATTTATTTTAGAGTGCTCCGTTTATCTTTCATTTGATGCTCTGCTGAGCCAGGGAGCAGCTCTAGGCATGAGCTTTATAATTAATGCAGTGCAGTTTACATATTTTGTATGTGTGTGCCTGAGTTTTTGTGTGTCTCAGTGTTTTTCTGTGTGTGTTTTTGTGTGTGTGTCTGAGTGCATTTCCGAGTGTTTGTTTGTGCATCTGAGTATGTTTTTAAGTGTGTCTGAGTGTTTGTATGTGTGTGCCTGTGTTTTTGTGTGTGTCTGCTTTCTGGGGGGGGTGACACCATAACTTACCGCACCGGGTGACACCAACCCCAGTGACACCACTGAGATGCGTGAGTAAGAAAAAGTTAGTCCCACATCTTATATGTACTATGCCAAAAAAATTCTAAAGTTAAACACATAGTTAGTGCGGTTCGTAAGGGCAATAATCTGAAAATATCATGTCTATAATAGAATGGTCATCGTACCACTATCCTACCGCTTTATTAGCTATGGGGTTGAGACATATGTTCAGACAGAGGCTGATAATAGAACTCTGGAATCAAGTTAAACACATAGTTAGAGTCTTATAAGAGTTAGACGCTATAGAACAGTATCTTCACGTACTATTGGGTATATGATGGATCTTGAGCTCATAATCATCCCAGTGATCAGCATATAGATCCTATTTGGGTTGAACAAAGTGAATAGAGCCCTATGGACTGAGCGATGTAATGCACATTTCCCAAAATGGATACATAAAATGGTATAGAGCCTAAGCTAAGGAGGCTACAGAGCCAAGTCCTTGAACAAAACAGCTATAGCGACGATGTCCTTCTAATTTGGCGTGGAGATGAAATATCACTCTTAAAGTGGTTTGCTAAACAAAATGCCTTACCAAGTCCCCTAAAATTTACTATACAGTTTGACAAAGAATAGATTGATTTCCGGGATATTAGACTCTTCAAAAAGGATTACAGATTCACATTGTTTGATCACTTTAAGTATCAACAAATAGTAGCCAAAACGTCTTAATTTATATGCATGATTTTGCAAGTTTTGAATATTCAGATCACCATGGTGATAGTAAGGTCACATCACGTGGGAGATTAAACTGGAAGTGGTTTTGGGATTCAAACCGTTACGGTTTTCTAACGTTCAGAGGGGATTATTTGCATATTTGATTGTACATGTTATTTAAAGCATAGTTTTGATTCACTTTGCACTGTCTGAGGAAGGGGCTTGCGACCCCGAAACGTCACAGTAGTGTTATTGTAAAATAAAAGTTGTTTTCCTTAAATCAAAATCCAGTGAGTGCCGCTTCCCTGTCACAACGTTTGTTGGTTTCTTTGGATATATTTTATTAAGCTGGACACCTTGGTTGCTGATCGATATGTGAGTGCCTGTCTATTTTCAATTTCTATATATATATATATATATATATATATATATATATATATATATATATATATATATATATATATATACATATATACATATATATTATATAAGTAAATAAAACAAGGTGATCGCTATTGTATTTAAAGGGATAGTAAAGTCCAAATTAGACTTTCATGATTCAGATAGGGCATGTAATTTTAAACAACTTCTAATTTACTTTTATCATCAAATTTGCTTTGTTCTCTTATTATTCTCAATTGAAAGCTAAACCTACAGGGAGTGCAGAATTATTAGGCAAGTTGTATTTTTGGGGATTAATTTTATTATTGAACAACAACCATGTTCTCAATGAACCCAAAAAACTCATTAATATCAAAGCTGAATAGTTTTGGAAGTAGTTTTTAGTTTGTTTTTAGTTATAGCTATTTTAGGGGGATATCTGTGTGTGCAGGTGACTATTACTGTGCATAATTATTAGGCAACTTAACAAAAAACAAATATATACCCATTTCAATTATTTATTTTTACCAGTGAAACCAATATAACATCTCAACATTCACAAATATACATTTCTGACATTCAAAAACAAAACAAAAACAAATCAGTGACCAATATAGCCACCTTTCTTTGCAAGGACACTCAAAAGCCTGCCATCCATGGATTCTGTCAGTGTTTTGATCTGTTCACCATCAACATTGCGTGCAGCAGCAACCACAGCCTCCCAGACACTGTTCAGAGAGGTGTACTGTTTTCCCTCCTTGTAAATCTCACATTTGATGATGGACCACAGGTTCTCAATGGGGTTCAGATCAGGTGAACAAGGAGGCCATGTCATTAGATTTTCTTCTTTTATACCCTTTCTTGCCAGCCACACTGTGGAGTACTTGGACGCGTGTGATGGAACATTGTCCTGCATGAAAATCATGTTTTTCTTGAAGGATGCAGACTTCTTCCTGTACCACTGCTTGAAGAAGGTGTCTTCCAGAAACTGGCAGTAGGACTGGGAGTTGAGCTTGACTCCATCCTCCACCCGAAAAGGCCCCACAAGCTCATCTTTGATGATACCAGCCCAAACCAGTACTCCACCTCCACCTTGCTGGCGTCTGAGTCGGACTGGAGCTCTCTGCCCTTTACCAATCCAGCCACGGGCCCATCCATCTGGCCCATCAAGACTCACTCTCATTTCATCAGTCCATAAAACCTTAGAAAAATCAGTCTTGAGATATTTCTTGGCCCAGTCTTGACGTTTCAGCTTGTGTGTCTTGTTCAGTGGTGGTCGTCTTTCAGCCTTTCTTACTTTGGCCATGTCTCTGAGTATTGCACACCTTGTGCTTGTGGGCACTCCAGTGATGTTGCAGCTCTGAAATATGGCCAAACTGGTGGCAAGTGGCATCTTGGCAGCTGCACGCTTGACTTTTCTCAGTTCATGGGCAGTTATTTTGCGCCTTGGTTTTTCCACACGCTTCTTGCGACCCTGTTAACTATTTTGAATGAAACGCTTGATTGTTCGATGATCACGCTTCAGAAGCTTTGCAATTTTAAGAGTGCTGCATCCCTCTGCAAGATATCTCACTATTTTTTACTTTTCTGAGCCTGTCAAGTCCTTCTTTTGACCCATTTTGCCAAAGGAAAGGAAGTTGCCTAATAATTATGCACACCTGATATAGGGTGTTGATGTCATTAGACCACACCCCTTCTCATTACAGAGATGCACATCACCTAATATGCTTACTTGGTAGTAGGCTTTCGAGCCTATACAGCTTGGAGTAAGACAACATGCATAAAGAGGATGATGTGGTCAAAATACTCATTTGCCTAATAATTCTGCACTCCCTGTAGGTAGGCTCATATGTTAATTTCTAAGCCCTTGAAGGCCACCTCACATCTGAATGCATTTGACAGTTTTGTCACAGCTAGAGGGCGTTAGTTCATGTGTTTCATATAAAGTTGTGCTCACGCATGTGAAGTTATTTAAGAGTCAGCACTAATTGCCTTTTACATTTAAAAAAATGAAAATGAAAATTAAAAAATACTATGAAAATTGTCAGTTTTCATTTGTTTTTTGTTTTTTTAAGGGGTTAATACTTAACTTAGTGAGCTCCCAGAGCTACACCTGTAGCCTTAAAACATTTACATTCATTTTATTGAAAACAAATGAACATATTTAATGAAAATTCAGTATTCTTTTCTTTTAAACTAAATGAATACCGAATAGTGCAGTGACCAAATATTCTGGGAAACAAATTTCCCTGAATATTCAGAACAAAAATTTCATCCAAAACAAAATTTTCTTGGCTGCACATGTCTATCTGATCTAAGTGTTGACACAGTATTTTTGCCCTAGAGTAATGGGTCTTTAGGATAATGGTTATGTTGCTGTTATTATTCCCTTACAGTAGACTGGTGAATCGAAGGAAATATGGTCTCTTTCTAGGGATCTCAAGTTATTATATAATATTGTACTGTTTCAATGAAAACACATACAAATGTAAATATATGCTGCCAAGGCATAGAGTTTCCTGCACAAAAATATATAATTGAACAGGGAGGTTCTGTATTCATACAGTTGTTTTGTACTCTTACAAGTCTTGGTTATGCTAGACCTAAATGCAAATTATTCTCCAGACAGGATGCCTGTTCTAAAGTAAAACATGTATATCAGATACCTGCAAGAGTTAACAAGCACAAGTCTGTGGAATGTGTAGCTAACGATTATGCAGACATTTTATTATTGTCTAGAAGGATAGATAGAAATCATTTTTGCTGAATTTGGCCATTAGTTTTAAAAATATATATGGCTAGATTATGGATCAGCCAATAGAATTGACCTCACATTCTATTGGCTGATCCAATTAACCAATCGGATTGAACTTAAATCCGATTGGCTGATTAAATCAACCAATCGTATTTTTCCTACCTTAATTCCGATTGGCAGATATTCTAGAGAATTCGAGGGACGCCATCTTGGATGACGTCATTTAAAGGAACCTTCATTCTGCGTTAGGACTTCGATTGAAGAGGATGGCTCCGTGTCGGCTGGATAGAAGATGGCTCCGCTCCGGAAGGATGAAGATAGAAGATGCCGCCTGGATGAAGATGTCTGCCGGTCCGGATGTCCTCTTCTGCCCGGATAGGATGAAGACTTCTGCCGGTCCGGATGTCCTTTTCTGCCCCATCGGTGCCCGGCTGGGTGAACACGGCTCAAGGTAGGGTGATCTTCAATGGGGTAGTGTTAGGTTTTTTTAAGGGGGGATCGGGTGGGTTTTAGAGTAGAGGTGTGTGGGTGGTGGGTTGTAATGTTGGGGGGGTAAAAGAGCTGATTACTTGGGGGCTATGCCCCGCAAAAAGCCCTTTTAAGGGCTGGTAAAAGAGCTGATTACTTTGTAATTTAGTTTAGGATAGGGCATTTTATTATTTTGGGGGGCTTTTTTATTTTATTAGGGGGCTTAGATTAGGTGTAATTAGATTAAACTTCTTGTAATGTTTTTTTATTTTTTGTAATTTAGTGGGGGGTTTAGTGGGGGTTTTTTGTAATATAGTTTAGTTTATTTAATTGTATTTTATGTTAGATAATTGTATTTAATTTATTTAATTAATTTATTGATAGTGTAGTGTTAGGTGCATTTGTAACTTAGGTTAGGATTTATTTTACAGGTAATTTTGTAATTATTTTAACTAGGTAGCTATTAAATAGTTATTAACTATTTAATAGCTATTGTACCTAGTTAAAATAAATACTAAGTTGCCTGTAAAATAAATATAAATCCTAAAATAGCTACAATGTAACTATTAGTTATATTGTAGCTATATTAGGGTTTATTTTATAGGTAAGTATTTAGTTTTAAATAGGAATAATTTATTTAATTATTGAAATTTGATTTAGATTTATTTAAATTATATTTAAGTTAGGGGGTGTTAGGGTTAGACTTAGGTTTAGGGGTTAATACATTTAATATAGTAGCAGCAGCGTTGGGGGCGGAAGATTAGGGGTTAATAATTGTAGGTAGGTGGCGGCGACGTTAGGGGCGGCATATTAGGGGTTAATACATATAATGTAGGTGTCGGCGATGTTAGGGGCAGCAGATTAGGGGTTCATAAGTATAATGTAGGTGGCGGCGGTGTCCGGAGCGGCAGATTAGGGGTTAATAGTATAATGCAGGTGGTGGCAATGTCGAGGGCGGCAGATTAGGGGTTAATTAGTGTAAGGTTAGGGGTGTTTAGACTCGGGGTTCATGTTAGGGTGTTAGGTGTAGACTTAGAAAGTGTTTTCCCATAGGAAACAATGGGGCTGCGTTAAGACCTGAACGCTGCTTTTTTGCAGGTGTTAGGTTTTTTTCAGCCGATTCTGCCCCATTATTTCCTATGGGGAAACCGTGCACGAGTACGTTTTGCCAGCTTACCGCTACCGTAAGCAACGCTGGTATTACAGGTAGAAGTGGCACTAAATTTGCTCAACGCTCACTTTTCTGAGGCTAACGCAGCCATTCAGAAAACTTGTAATACCAGCGTTGTTTAAAGTGAGTGCTGGAAAAAAAAGAAGCGTTAGCTCTGCAAGTTTTTACCGACAAAACTTGTAATTTTGCCGATTGTGCTTACACTTGGAGTTGTGGCTGACACTACACTAATTGGCTTAAATGCAAGTCAATACAAAATAAATAAAAAGTCATGTGATTAGGGGGCTGTCATAAGAGGATTACATACAAGGTAATCACAGAGGTAAAAAGTGTATTAATATAGCCATGTTTTCTGTGCAGAACTGGGGAATTGTTAATAAAGGGATTATCTATTTTTTTTAAACAAAAACATTTTTTGAGCTGACTGTCTAAGATGCACCATTGTTGTTGCCCTTTGCCTTCAGTCAATATACTTTACAGTAAACTGTACCATAAGGGGACACAATGGAATTTTTTTTTTCTTACCTGGGGCACAAGAGAGCAAAAAAAAATAGACAATATATTTATGTATAAACAAACTGAAATTGAGCAAAACATTTGCTAGATATTTACAGTTCTTTTGGCTTTAAAGGCATATAAAGTTCAACACTGAAATGTGCATGGGTGCATTTTAATTTGTAATAAAATCATTTTTGCAATATACTTCCATTAGCAAAAATGCTTCTAGTAAAAGTCATTACTGACTGTTTGTCTGTGTCATACGCACATTTCCTATGAGGGCCTGTGCACCAGTATTCATGCACCTCACCTTCTCAGAGAGTCAGTGGTAGCTTGTATGACACAAATTATGTCTTTAGAAGCACTACACACCAGGCACAGTGGGCCCCATTACATATGCAGCGTTTTTTGCGCGTTTTTGGTATCCTATATACAGCGCCACATATAAATGTGGCACGTATATTTCACCCGTCGCTCGCAATTTTTACTTCCATAAGCTAACATGGGACGTGTCGTAAATCGGTATCCATTATCCAGCGCAAGGCCTTACGTGGAGAAAATGGAGAAATCTTACTCCATTTTTACCTCGCCATAAAAGGCAGCAGTAGCAGGCCTTGCGCTGAGTATGGGAGCACCGTAACTCCCGAAAATGCCTGAAAAAATAAACTAACAACTAACACATGCACAATGTCTATCTACCTGTCAACCGCAATCCCCCACCGCAATAACTAATAAACTGTATTAACCCCTAAACCGCCATAGCCCACACAGCAATAAACCAATTCTAGTATTATTTTCAATCCTATCACCAGTCACATTTCTCTTATACCCTTTTTAATGTCTAGAGGTTTAAAATAACTTTAAAATAACACTAAGATATTGCAATCACATGGCACACTGGCATATATGTTGCCTGATACCATTTGCACATTTATATTAGAGCTAAAAACAGACAAAGTTTCAGCGCTACTGATAAGAAATGGAGACTTAGAATACTATATCACTCTAAAAGTAAAATACATAAAAATCCAAAATAAGCTAAGCCAAAAAAAATATTAAAAAATAATTGAAATCCTAATTGAACAATGGCTGTAGAAAATTTTCTGCACAATTCACATAGAATACTGCACAAAAATATTACACAGTATAAAACATCAAAAAAGTCCCAATGAAAATAAATATTGTAATGTGTTAAGTCCCACAATTGAAAACAAAAAAATGAATGTATCTGTCCTCACCAAACGAATGGTGTGTGCTGCTCTTCTGAGGGTGTATCACACAAAATCCCTGAAGGAAAGGAAAAAGCTGAAAGACAAAGAGAGGAGAGCGCAACTGGACTCAGGTGCGGTTTATTTAAACCAATTAAAACAAGAACGGTTAAAACCATAGAATGGTAGGTATCTGTGCGTACCAAATTCAAAAAGTAAATGTGCACATAGAAAGTCTTTAAGAGTTCAACAGATTACCGCTCCCCAGGACGCCTTCTGATCCAGCAGGGGCACGTACTGTATTCGCAGCTGATCACTCTGAAATGCGTGTGTGTGACTCGTCAGCTGTTTGGTCTCTGGAGGAAAGCCGGTTCCGGTCCAAGCCAGAAGTCTGTGTCTCTTAGAAAATTGATACAATGTATCACAGGAATAAAAGTCCACACTGAGTGCTTACAGGGAGCAGTTGAATCCCGTAGATTCAGATTGGCTGATAGAATTCTATCAGCCAATCTGAATCTAAGGGACACCATCTTGGATGATGTCAGTTAAAGAAATATTCATTACGAAGAAGCCGTAAAGAGGATGCTCCGCGTCGGATGTCTTGAAGATGGACCTGCTCTGCGCTTGAAAGATGAAGATAGAAGATGCCGTCTGGATGAACACTTCTGCCCATCTGGAGGACCCCTTCTGCCCGTCTGGAGGACCACTTCTGCCGGCTTCTTTGAGGACATCTTGCCGCTTGGATGAAGACTTCTCCCGGTAAGTGAATCTTTTCAGGGCAATGTGGAGCTTAGGTTTTTTTAGTTAGAATTTCATTTGGGGGGTTTTTTGTGTGGGTGGTGGGTTTTACTGTTGGGGGGGTTGTTTGTAATTTTTTTTACAGGTAAAAGAGCTGATTACTTTGGGTCAATGCCCAGCAAAAGGCCCTTTTAAGGGCTATTGATAGTTTAGTTTAGGCTAGGGTTTTTTTTATTTTGGGGGGGCTTTTTTATTTTGATAGGGCTATTAGATTAGGTGTAATTAGTTTTTAGTAATTTAGTAATTTAGTGGGTTTTTTTTTATGATTTAGCTAATTTAATTTATTTAGTTGTATTTAATTTATTTAATTTATTTAATTGTATTTAATTTAGTTAATTAATTTAATTGTAGTGTAGTGTTAGATGTTAGTGTAACTTAAGTTAGGTTTTATATTACAGGTCAATTTGTATTTATTTTAGCTAGGTAGTTATTAAATAGTTAATAACTATTTAATAACTATTTTATCTGGTTAAAATAAATACAAACTTGCCTGTAAAAGAAAAATAAACCCTAAGCTAGCTACAATGTAACTATTAGTTATATTGTAGCTAGCTTAGGGTTTATTTTATAGGTAAGTATTTAGTTTTAAATAGGAATAATTTAGTTAATTATAGTAATTTTCTTTAGATTTATTTAAATTGATACAATGTATCACAGGAATAAAAGTCCACACTGAGTGCTTACAGGGAGCAGTTGAATCCCGTAGATTCAGATTGGCTGATAGAATTCTATCAGCCAATCTGAATCTAAGGGACACCATCTTGGATGATGTCAGTTAAAGAAATATTCATTACGAAGAAGCCGTAAAGAGGATGCTCCGCGTCGGATGTCTTGAAGATGGACCTGCTCTGCGCTTGAAAGATGAAGATAGAAGATGCCGTCTGGATGAACACTTCTGCCCATCTGGAGGACCCCTTCTGCCCATCTGGAGGACCACTTCTGCCGGCTTCTTTGAGGACATCTTGCCGCTTGGATGAAGACTTCTCCCGGTAAGTGAATCTTTTCAGGGCAATGTGGAGCTTAGGTTTTTTTAGTTAGAATTTCATTTGGGGGGTTGTTTGTGTGGGTGGTGGGTTTTACTGTTGGGGGGGTTGTTTGTAATTTTTTTTACAGGTAAAAGAGCTGATTACTTTGGGTCAATGCCCAGCAAAAGGCCCTTTTAAGGGCTATTGATAGTTTAGTTTAGGCTAGGGTTTTTTTTATTTTGGGGGGGCTTTTTTATTTTGATAGGGCTATTAGATTAGGTGTAATTAGTTTTTAGTAATTTATTAATTTAGTGTTTTTTTAATGATTTAGCTAATTTAATTTAATTTATTTAGTTGTATTTAATTTAGTTAATTTATTTAATTGTATTTAATTTAGTTAATTAATTTAATTGTAGTGTAGTGTTAGATGTTAGTGTAACTTAAGTTAGGTTTTATATTACAGGTCAATTTGTATTTATTTTAGCTAGGTAGTTATTAAATAGTTAATAACTATTTAATAACTATTTTATCTGGTTAAAATAAATACAAACTTGCCTGTAAAAGAAAAATAAACCCTAAGCTAGCTACAATGTAACTATTAGTTATATTGTAGCTAGCTTAGGGTTTATTTTATAGGTAAGTATTTAGTTTTAAATAGGAATAATTTAGTTAATTATAGTAATTTTCTTTAGATTTATTTAAATTATATTTAAGTTAGGGGTGTTAGGGCTAGACTTAGATTTAGTGGTTAATACATTTAATATAGTGGCGCGACGTTGGGGACGGCAGATTAGGGGTTAATAAGTATAATGTAGGTGGCGCCGATGTTAGGGGCGGCAGATTAGGGGTTAATAATATTTAACTAGTGTTTGCGAGGCGGGAGTGCGGCGGTTTAGGGGTTAATATGTTTATTCTAGTGGTGTCAATGTCCGCAGCGGCAGATTAGAGGTTAAACATTTTATTATAGTGTTTGCGATACGGGAGGGCCTCGGTTTAGGGGTTAATAGGTAGTTTATGGGTGTTAGTGTACTTTTTAGCACTTTAGTTATGAGTTTTATGCTACAGCTTTGTAGTGTAAAACTCATAACTACTGACTTTAGAATGCAATACGGATCTTGGAGGTAGAGGCTGTACCGCTCACTTTTTGGCCTCCCAGGACAGACTTGGAAAAGGGATTATAACCCTCTTTAGATCCTGAATGGCCTAAAAGTGGTCTTAGACCATAACTTTTGGTACTTCAAAATGTTGACCATAAAGCTAAATGTCAAGGATGCAGAGAGTACCTAATCTACTACTACCTGCTTCTACCTTTACATTTTAGAAATTGCAACTGAGACTGGGCCCACACCTCCAGGGGGGCCATCTTGCAAAACAGGGGTGATCCCCCCACAAATCGGAGCTCACAGTGTAAAGAAAGTTTAAGGGTTTTCCTTTACAAATATGGTGGCAGGGTCTCCAAGAAGGCCACCACTGTATTTCTGCACATAAAAAATACCAGCATATTTGTGCAGAAAGGCCGCACAATTGCATATCCTCTGGCAGGGACTTACCAATGGAGAAGGATGACTCACAGTCACAGAGAAGCATCCACAATTCTGTGGAATATAGGTTTCTGCTACTAATCAAGAATACTGAAGCTGGAAACATTTACTATTATGAGTTAATGATACTTTGGAAAGGGAGTTATTGAAATGGAGGGCCCTGACACAGCACTACCTCCCTGCCCTTGCAAATTCAGGGCACTGGTAGGATTGAGATTTTGGAGTAACTACAGTAAGTAATGTGCTGCATATCACTCCCCAGCAACCTTAGCACTGCTACTGATTTAACTTAATACCACTCCAAGGTAGAATCCTGCTAGAAGTTTTCTGGAACTACCTCCTCCTCCACCAAAATCATCCATTCATATATCATTTTTGTTTTAGCTCATTTGGAGTATAGTTGTGTGGGTTGTAGCTCTGCTATTGCTGTTCAAAAAGTCTCATAACATTGCCAAGCTTTGGTAAAGACACATTTTTGGGAGTGCAAAATGTTGACCATAAAGCTAAATGTCAAGGATGCTGAGGGTACCTCATGTTATACTACCTGCTTCTTTACATTTTAGCAGGTGTCTCAGAGGTTGCAACTGAGACTAGGCCCAAACCTCTAGGGAGGCCATCTTGCAAAACAGGGGTGGTCATAAACAAATTTGAGATGGCCGAAAAAAGGAATTTGTCCATTAAATAAAGGTAGTGATAATAAACACCATAGAAATGAAGATCATAAATGCATTACATATTAAACATTACATATTACGGCAAAAAAATATAAAGCTACATGTTGCCTGTTAAGAAAATAGGCAATTTAGTATAAAGTGTGTTGAATGTTGTGCATTTCTTTAATATATGTTATATAGTTTATTGTTGCAATTTATCACATACTATTTTGCTTATTACTGATGTGTGTTTACTCACTTCTGAACGTTATGTAGAATTCATACTGATCCGAAACCTTTAAAGTTTCTAAAACACAAATAATAAAGACACAAATCAAAATGTTAAACAGTTAACTTTTTGAAATCTTGAATAGTTTGCACAATTTTAGACACAAGGAGATTTATTTCTGTTGTAAATGTAAACCACTGTCAGCAGCCAAAGATTTAGTGATGATATCACAGATAGCACACCAGAGACAGGTTCACAATTGATATTATAGCCCATAGATCTTTATAGAAATATATCTGACAACGTTTATCATGGAGCTGCAGTAATTTTATTATAAATACAACAGTGGCCAGCACACTTATGACATCAACCTTACAAGTTTTTATCTCCACATCAGTTGGTATCACTGCTCTGAATTTGTGACATCAATTTATATGTCCCACAGCATATTTGCTTTGTAACCGGCACCCTGTTATTCTACAGCATACTGTATCCCCTATAGTCTATATATATTTAAGCTGTTCTCTCCAACTTCTAGAATTTACACTAAATACCTAACTGTGATTCATGGCTGTATTGCTTTTGGATATTTATGATACTAGCTTGATGTGAGGCTGGAGTGAGGCAGTAGGCTGCTTTAATAAGTTCCTGACATAGGGCTAGATCACAAGTGGCGCACTAACTGTTGCGTGCAAGCAATAAGAGGTATATTGCAGGTCTTTGCATGGGTAGGAAGTATTGCGCATATTACAAGTTGAAAGTAAACATGTTCTATTGAACGCAATTTAATTTAACGCACGTGAGCATAGCGTGACTTCAGAGCTCTGGTTAACTGTTACGCGGGTCAAAAAAGTTGCGCAAAACACATCAAAAATACATTTGAAAAAGCCAAGAGTGGCGAAACATGTCAGGGGATTAATGTAAATAGAATTTTAACTTGCGAGGAGTTGCTAGCTAATTAGCAGATACAAGCCGATACTGATTTAGACCATAATCATGGACACGCTGTGAATGTACGCGCGTGTCCACAGTCTATCTATATTATTTTTGGCTAATACAATTTATGTTGAGGACGCTCATATAGAATTAGATGGGTACATAAGAGGTCTGAGTTGTATTCAGCGGTGCTAATATTTGTATGTGAGAGTATCACATGAGCACACTAATGATTAGAGCAATACCATTGCAGATATTAACGCTATCTCTAATATAGGAACTGAAACTGTATGGATTATGCTGCAAGCCTAACATTATTTAGTATAAACTATGTAAAGTGTTATTTGGAAAAGCAGTGGATCCATAATACCGGTATCCTTCAAACACCAAACACCATTCATCCTGAATAAGGAGAGTGTTACAAGAATATTACCAGATACAAATAGTGTGTTTATTACAACTCACCCTGAATATACTCTAATAGATGCTTATTTGAATTATATATATCCAAGGGTCATGGATTAATATCTACATCCTAGGTCTGTATTGCAATATATATTGAACCATCCCACTGTCTATATAAATGCATAATCTCTTGTTGCCAGCCATACTCTTTTGTGTTTTTAAGCTGTGTGTGTGTGTTGTTCACAATTTTGTTTTAAATGTCCTAATAAAGGTTACATTTTAACCTAACTTGTTTCCGTTACAATCACATTGCTCTATACTTAATAGCCCTCCAGGAAAGTGAGTTATTCTCAAGGGTACACCTTATCAGTCATGTACTAATTCCTAGTAGTTTTTCCTAACTTAGTACACAGCACCCCAGCCTGCACATTTATTTTCTATATCTGCAGTCCAATATAATTAGGGCTAACAAGCAGATAATAGCAAACAATTAAAGGTGTTCCTAACATTACACTTGAAGTAGTGCCATTAGTACCCCTTTTTCTTTTCACTGTATTTATCTATCCCTATATATATATATATATATATATATATATATAGGTATACGTATATTTTTTACCAATAAAACATATATATACAGGTATACCCCGCTCATACAGCGGGTTAGGGACCGGAGCCCCACTGTAAAGTGAAAACCGCCTTAAAGTGAAACCAGGCAGTTTTAGCTTTCTTTTCACTTGCCAGTGTGTTTAAAAACTTAAAAACATGTTTGAACTAACATATATTAGGGGTGCAATAGGGCTAAGTTTAGTTTAACACTAGCACAGCTCAGTATTTAATAAATACTGTACCTGTAAAATAGTGACAATTACTGTAGTAAAATTTGCCAGACTATAGCACTGAGACACAGATTGCACTATAAAGCTGTAAACAGAGTGAACTGTGCATAACAAATGGTGCCAGTCACTTTTCTCGCAATCTCACGAAGATTACAGCACTGTTTCAAATATTTGGAGGTTGAACTTCAGCTCCACAAAGCGATGTATTAGCGAAGCGCTGTAAAGTGAAGTGCTGTAAAGTGAGGTATACCTGTATATATATATAAATATTTATTTAAGAATAAATAAAATATATTCTATGTGAAGAACATTGGAATGTGAAATATGTATATTTTATGTTTGGTTAGCACACTTCAGTAAACATGATCGGGTTTGTGCTCCATTGAAGTCTATGGGGGAATATATCAATGCGGTCAAGATATTTGAAGTTGTGCTTTTTGCACGTGTCGGGTTAGCACTTGTGTGAAAACATTTTACTTTCAACTTATAATATGCGCACTACCAGAGGCGCAACAAAACATTTACATCTAGCGCAATTAACGTGCAACTTGTAATCTAGCCCATAATGTGAAACTGTAAATGTAATAAATGTTCGGGGAATCAGATGCAATATATAAACTCTAGACCTGAGCCTAATTATTGTATGCTAATATACGCCCCTGATATAAGGGTCAATAAAAGGATCAAGCTTATGTGACAGATACAAGCAGTTGTGGGTTATACAGTGCTATAATACATTTTTACATATACAATATTAGGGCGAAGCCTGCAAAATGGTTATAGACACTTCATTTACAATGTAATGCTCAATAAAATAAGCTAATTATTTCTTTCCATGCCAGCAAGTTTTTTTAGAATTAGGTCCTGACTACCTGATGTTCGAGAACTCCCCAACATGGAGAGAAATCACTCAAATCTTTGGGATCAGTTTTTGGGCATTAGGTTGTAATGTGTTTTTCCATCACAGCCACTACCCTGTATAGCGAGATAAACAGCTCTGTGGTAAAATTATTTAAAGGACTTTGCAGTACTCATGGTGACTGTGAGATGCCTTTGATAATCTCGCTAGACAAGAGAGCTTTAAACCATCGGGTCCTAAGTGAGAGCGGCACACGTTCTGTGATTAAGAGAAGAAGAAGAGTCAAAATGGTGGAGCCTCATAGGCTTTGTCAGAGATAGGCAGGGTGAATTAGGGGCAGCGATTGATAGCTAAAGGGAGAGAGGGGGACAGATTTAAGAGAAGGGTGATGCAGGAAGCTAAGATTTGCTCTTTGTAATAAGCAAAATAAAATTTCACACATTTGCAAGGCTGATGAACTGGAAAGTGAAAAGCATCTTGAAAAGAGGTTTCTAATGGATTGGAATGCCATAATTGCATTTTCTCAATGCAAAGGATAGGTGGAATGTCCCTGGAAAACTGCATGATAGTCAAGTTTTTTTAATCAAAAAGCATATTTAATCTAAAAACAGGCAAAAAGTTATTAGCTATTTACTGAGGCTTCTCTAGTGGATTGTATTAGAAACCAACATGGTTATCTGTATATAGGACTATTATTAAATTAATGTATAGATTATGGTTTTATGTTAATTCATTTTAGTTAAAGATACACTAAAGTCAAAATGTTCTGTCATAAACAGGAAAGAGCAGCAATTAATAAACACATTTTAATGAAAATATGTTAAATGTTATATTGAAAGTAACAGGAAATGAATATTTGTGCATGAATTATACTTCATTCTCAGTTACTCGTTGGCTGAAAATGAGAGTTCCTCTGCTTCTATTGGTTACAAACTTCCACAGCTATGGAAACAGACAAAACAAATATTTATGGGAATATCAGATTTAAAATAAAACAAGAAAACTGTAATGCACATTAAACCACCCTCTTTTAACCACATTAAAAAAACAACAACTTTGCTTACCTTGTTATTTCAATTCTGCCTTTTACAAAACAAACGGCTAGATTATGAGTTTTGCGGTAAGAGCTGCTCGGTACTAACTTGCAAGTTATTGTCACCGCTCACTTACCTACAGCGCTGCTATTACAGGTTTACAAAAACCCGGCTTTAGCAGGCAAGAAGTGAGCGTAGAGCAAAATTGAGCTCCATACCGCACACAAATACCAGCGCTGCTTTGAGCTGGCTTTACGTGCTTGTGCACGATTTCCCCATAGACATCAATGGGGAAAGCCGGCTGAAAAAAAGCCTAACACCTGCAATAAAGAAGCATAAAACTCCGTAACGCAGCCCCATTGATTCCTATGGGAAAAGAACATTTATGTTTATACCTAACACCCTAACATAAACCCTGAGTCTAAACACCCCTAATCTGCTGCCCCCAACATCGCCGACACCTACATTACACTTATTAACCCCTAATATGCCACCGACACCGCCAACACCTACATTACTACACTTATTAACCCCTAATATGCCGTCCCCAATGTCGCCGCCACCTACATTACACTTATTAACCCCTAATCTGCCACCCCTAACATAGCCGACACCTACATTACACTTATTAACCCCTAATCTGCTGCCCCCGACATTGCCGACACCTACATTACACTTATTAACCCCTAATCTGCCGCCCCCAACGTTGCCGCCACTGTACTAAATTTATTAACCCCTAAACTTAAACCTAAGTCTAACCCTAAACCTAACACCCACTAACTTTAATGTAATTAAAATAAATATAAATAAAACCTACTATTAATAACTAAATAATTCCTATTTAAAACTAAATACTTACCTGTAAAATAAACCCTAAGCTAGCTACAATATAACTAATAGTTACATTGTAGCTATCTTAGGTTTTATTTTTATTTCACAGGCAAGTTTTTATTTATTTTAACTAGGTAGAATAGTTACTAAATAGTTATTAACTATTTACTAACTACCTAGCTAAAATAAATACAAATTTACCTGTAAAATAAAACCTAACACCTAACCTTACACTACAATTAAATCAATTACATAAATTAAATACAATTGACTAAATTAAAAACAAACAAACACTAAATTACACAAATTAAAAAAAGAAATTATCAGATATTTAAACTAATTATACCTAATCTAATAGCCCTATCAAAATAAAAAAGCCCCCCAAAATAAAACCTAAACTAAACTACCAATAGCCCTTAAAAGGGCCTTTTGCGGGGCATTGCCCCACAGAAAGCAGCTCTTTTACCTGTAAAACAAAATACAAACAACCCCCCAATAGTAAAACCCACCACCCACACAACCAAACTCCCCAAATAAAATCCTAACTAAAAATCCTAAGCTCCCCATTGCCCTGAAAAGGGCATTTGGGTGGGCATTGCCCTTAAAAGGGCATTAAGCTCTTTTTCTGCCCAAACCCTAATCTAAAAATAAAACCCACTCAATAAAACCTTAAAAAACCTAACACTAACCCCCGAAGATCCACTTACAGTTTTTGAAGACCCGACATCCATCCTCAACGAAGCCGGCAGAAGTCCTCAATGAAGCGGCAGAAGTCTTCATCTAACCGGGCAGAATTCTTCATCCAACCTGGCAGAAGTCTTCATCCAGACGACATCTTCTATCTTCATCCATCCGGCGCGGATCGGCTCCATCTTCAAGACATCCGGCGCGGAGCATCCTCTTCAATCGACGTCTTCTTAAACAATAAATTCTCATTTAAATGACGTCATCCAAGATGGCATCCCTTGAATTCCGATTGGCTGATAGAATTCTATCAGCCAATCGGAATTAAAGGTGAAAAAATCCTATTGGCTGATGCAACCAGCCAATAGGATTGAGCTTGCATTCTATTGGCTGATCCAGTCAGCCAATAGAATGCAAGCTCAATCCTATTGGCTGATTGGATCATCCAATAGGATTTTTTCACCTTTAATTCCTTTAATTTAGAATTCTATCAGCCAATCGGAATTCATGGGACACCATCTTAGATTTAAAGGAGAATTCATTGTTGAAGAAAACATCGATTGAAGAGGATGCTCTGCGCCGGATGTCTTGAAGATGGACCCGCTCCACGCCAGATGGATGAAGATAGAAGATGCCGTCTGGATGAAGACTTCTTACGGTTGGATGAAGACTTCTGCCCGGTTGGATGAAGACTTCTGCCGCTTCATTGAGGACTTCTGCGGCTTCGTTGAGGATGGATGTCGGGTCTTCAAAAACTGTAAGTGGATCTTTGGGAGTTAGTGTTAGGCTTTTTTAAGGGTTTATTGGGTGGGTTTTATTTTTAGATTAGGGTTTGGGTGGAAAAAGAGCTAAATGCCCTTTTAAGGGCAATGCCCATCCAAATGCCCTTTTCATGGCAATGGGGAGCTTAGGTGTTTTAGTTAGGATTTTATTTGGGGGGGGGGGTTGGTTGTGTAGGTGGTGGGTTTTACTGTTGGGGGTTTGTTTGTATTTTTTTTTACAGGTAAAAGAGCTGATTTCTTTGGGGCAATGCCCCGCAAAAGGCCCTTTATAAGGGCTATTTGTAGTTTAGTTTAGGCTAGGGTTTTTTTTTTTATTTTGGGGGTGCTTTTTTATTTTGATGGGGCTATTAGATTAGGTGTAATTAGTTTAAATATCTGATCATTTCTTTTTTTATTTTGTGTAATTTAGTGTTTGTTTTTTTTGTAATTTAGTTAATTGTATTTAATTTATGTAATTGATTGTAGTGTAAGATTAGGTGTTAGTGTAAGACACATTAGGTTTTATTTTACAGGTAAATTTGTATTTATTTTAGCTCGGTAGCTAGTAAATAGTTAATAACTATTTACTAACTAGTCTACCTAGTTAAAATAAATACAAACTTGCCTGTGAAATAAAAATAAAACCTAAGCTAGATACAATGTAACTATTAGTTATATTGTAGCTAGCTTAGGGTTATTTTACAGGTAAGTATTTAGTTTTAAATAGGAATAATTTAGTTATTAATAGTAGGTTTTATTTAGATTTATTTTAATTACATTAAAGTTAGTGGGTGTTAGGGTTAGGGTTAGACTTAGGGTTAGGTTTAGGGGTTAATAAATTTAGTAAAGTGGCAGCGACATTGGGGGCGGCAGATTAGGGGTTAAGAAGTGTAGGTAGATTGCGGCGACATTGGGGTGGGAGATTAGGGGTTAATAACATTATGTAGGTGTCGGCGACGTTGGGGGCGGCAGATTAGGGGTTAATAAATGTAGGTAGGTGGCGGCGATGTTAGGGGCGGCAGATTAGGGGTTAATAATATTTAACTGGTGTTTGTGATGCGGAAGTGCGGCGGTTTAGGGGTTAATATGTTTATTATAGTGGCGGGAATGTCCGGAGCGGCAGATTAGGGGTTAAAAAATTTATTTTAGTGTTTGCGATGCGGGAGGGCCTTGGTTTAGGGGTTAATAGGTAGTTTATGGGTGTTAGTGTACTTTTTAGCACTTTAGTCATGAGTTTTATGTTACAGCTTTGTATAACTATTGACTTTCAGTTTACGGTATGAATCTTGTAGTTTTAGGCTGTACCGCTCACTTTTTGGCCTCCCAGGTAGACTCGTAATACCGGCGCAAAGGAAGTCCCATTAAAAAAGGACTTTTTGAAAGCTGCAGTAGTTACGTTGCGTTACGGCCAAAAAATTGTGCAGTGGCCCTAAACCTGCAAGACTCGTAATACCAGCGGTAGTGAAAAAGAGCCTTAACGCTGCTTTTTCACTCATACCGCAAAACTCGTAATCTAGCCGTTACTGTTTTGGTATCTACCTTCATTAAGGTTTTCCAATGAGCTACAATTTATTTGAATGTGCTTAAGATTAGTTGTTATTTAGGAGCTCTGTCTCTCTGTATGATTTTGCTGAATAAAATCAGGCAGCCTCAGATAATCTATCAGTACATTTGATTAATCAAAAGCTAAAATGTTCCAGTTGAACTTGTGCACTGAGTTGGCCTATAATGTTGTTAATGTGCACCAGAGCTGAGTTTAGCAGCACAACAAGGGTTTCCTCTGAAGCATAAAAGGGCAATATATGATACTAGTCCTAAAGCCCATGCACACGGGCCATTTTTTGTAGTAAAGCTGTCCCACCCCTTGCTATCTCTCTTCCCCCTCTCTTTTGCTCTCTCTCCTCCTATCTTTTGCTCTCTCGCCCCACTCTCTTTTGCGCTCTCTCCCCTCTCTTTTGTGCTCTCTTTTGCTCTCTCTCCCCCTTCTCTTTTGCTTTCTTTCTCTCCCCCCCTTTCTTTTTCTCTCTCTCTCTCCCCCTCTATTTTGCTCTCTCTCCCTCTTTTTTGCTCTCTCTCCCCCCTCTTTCGCTTTCTCTCTCCCCCCTCTTTTGCTTTCTCTCTCCCACCTTTTTTGCTCTCTCTCCCCCCTCTTTTGTTCTCTCTCCTCTCTCTTTTTTGCTCTCTCTCCCCCTCTCTTTTGTTCTCTCTCCCCCCTCTCTTTTGTTCTCCCCTCTCTTCTTTGCTCTCTCTCCCCCCTCTCCTTTGCTCTCTCTCCCCCCTCTCATTTGCTCTCTCTCCCCCTCTACTTTGCTCTCTCTCTCCCCTCTCTCTTTTGCCCCCTCTATATCTCCCCACTCTTTGTTGCTCTCGGGCCATGCCCACTCCCAGATGGCCACGCCCACTCCCAATCCGACAACGCCCTGTCACGCCCCATCTTGGCACTCCCATTGGTCGCGCCCCCTCGTCACACCTGCTCCACCCAACCATGCCCACGACCACGCCCCCGCAACGGCGATCTGATCTGAAGTTGATCCTAATGGCCAGGTATGTTTGTCCTCACGCAGTCTCTACTGCTCATGACTGCATCTGACAAACATACCTGGCCTTTTATTATATAGGATACAGCAAGAATTTCCTAGTAAGCCACAGAAAGAAGTGACCAACGTAACATCTTCATCATTGTCATATAATGCATCTGTTTACAACTACATTGCAGAATGTTATTATTAAAAATCATCCAGCTGACTAAGCATGCTGTAGAGATTTCTGTGACTTACACGGGTTACAGATTAATAAAACATTACCTTGCCTCTAGTGAGACTGACATTTAATCTTAGTTATAATCACTCACACCTTTCATAGCAAAATGTCATACAATTTTATCAAATGTTTATTTAAAGGGACAGTGCACTGTAAAATTGTTTTCTTGTTAATGTGTTTCCAATGACTTTTTAAACCAGCTGCAGTCGTTAAAGTGTGTGGGAATATTTTCCTTTAGGTATATTTTTTTTATATGAAATAATTGTTTCTGTTAACTGAAACCAGAGTCCAATACAGCGTTTCGAAATTAGCGCATATATTACAAGTTGTAACTAAATGCAGTCACTTGAGCGCTATTGAATTTAATGCACATCAGGCTAGCGTGATTTCAGAGCTCTGGTTAACTGTTAAGCTTGAATAAAAAGTCTCACAAAGCACATCAAAAATACATTAAAAAGTACAGTAACACTCATAATAACCCCATCTAATAAAAATCCATCTATTAATTTTTTTATTTTTTTAAATTGCAATAAAAAAGTTATAAGGGCTCAAAGATATGAGGTCTCATGTGTTAGAAAAAAAGGCATACAAAGGGCTTTAACAAAGAGATAGGTACATATACATGTCTAAAGATTTATATGTATTAATGTTTATATCTATGTGTATATATGTGTGTACATATGTATTAAAGTGTGTATATTTGTATTTACAGGCACATATACACATATAAACACATAAATATATATGTACAAGTGCATTGGAGTCCTTTGCAGTCAAGTAGCTAAAACAGGCAAAATCATATTTATGCAATATTCATATTTAATAAAGGTTTTAACTGTGTATTTACTGTAAATATTTCACATTCCAATTTTCTTCACATGGGGAAACATGTTATAAGTATTTTTAAATTGCTATTACTATATACAGTATATCTGTATATTTCTATACCTATACATAATCATATACATATATAGGTATAGATATATATATTGTACCAAAATACTATCAGATATATATAGAAATAGATATTTATGAATAAATATAACATATTCTTCTATGTGTAGAACACTGTAATGTGAAATATTAATATTTCATGTCGGGTTAGCGCACTTGAGAAAATGCTATTGGGTTTGCACAACTTTTTGGGTGCGGGAGTAAGGGTGTTATTTTTTTTCACACTTCATTGAAGTCTATATGTTAACGTGATTGCGATATAATAACTTCTGCTTTCTGCGTGTGTTGGGTTAGCGCAGGTGAAACATTTTGAGTACAGTAAACACACAATAAATAGTGTTCCACTTGTAGTCTAGCCCCTTGTAGGGAGAGAATACCTCATTATATTATCTGTCTAACTGTTTACACAAAGTCCTTCTTAATTACGGTATACTCAAAGGCCAGTACTTAGGGTCTGATGATCAAAAACTCGCTGGCATGGAGAGATATCTCACCAAATTTTTGGGGACTCTTTTGAGCATTATTTTGACTTCACACCCAGATCCTATTAAAAGTCTTAGAGGAAACTCCCTCACAGTACTGATTTTCTCGCAAGAGCAGAGAGCTTTAGGTCCTCAGATCCTTAGAGAAAACAATGGCAAATAAACATTTTAGTACAGCCAATGGGAGCACTGTATTATATAAAACTTCTTGTTTACATAGTTTTTTGTTTTTTTTTTGGGGGGGGGGGGGGGGGTAACCAGAGCCTAATATCAGAACTATTCAGTATGGGGGGGGGATACACTAGGAAAAATCTGTTATTTCAAATGAGAAAATAAAGGTGAAGGGGCTATTTGTAAACAATTTAATGCACTCCAGTAAGTAAAATGGTTAATTGGGAACACATTAAAAATGAGAAAATATGTACACTGTCCCTTTAAGCTCAAAATGTGTTAAGTGAAACTTCTTTGTGGCTAGAGATCTCAAACACTCACTATTGGTGAAAATACTATTCTAGGTATATTTTTGACTGAGCTTAGTCAAAATGTGTGGGATATTACTGTCTTTTCATCTATCTATCTATCTATCTATCTATCTATCTATCTATCTATCTATCTATTATCTATCTATCATCTATCTATCTATTAGCTATCTATCATCTATTATCTATCTATCATCATCTATCATCTATTATCTATCTATCTATCATCTATTATCAATCATCTTTTATCTATCAGTTATCTATCATCTATAATCTATATCTATCTAACATATATCTATCTATCTATCATCATCTATCTATCTATCTATCTATCAATCACATATTAATCTATATATCTATCAGCTATATATCATCTATTATCTATCTATCTATCATCATCTATCTATTAATCTATCTATCAGCTATCTATCATCTATTATCTATCATCATCTATCTATAGTCTATTATCTATCTATCTATCTATCTATCTATCTATCTATCTATCTATCTATCTATCTATCTATTATCATCTATCTATCTATCTATTGCATATTAATCTATATATCTATCTATCTATCTATCTATCTATCTATCAGCTATATATCATCTATTATCTATCTATCTATCTATCTATCATCATCTATTAATCTATCTATCAGCTATCTATCATCTATTATCTATCATCATATATCTATAATCTATAATCTATCTATCTATCATCATCATCTATATATCATCAATTAATATATCTATCATCAATCTATAATCGATTATATATCTATCATCATCATCATCTATATATTATCTATTAATCTATCTATCCAGCATCATCTATCTATCATCTATTATTTATCTATCTATCAGCTATCTATCTATTATCTATTGTCTATCTATCATCATCTATCATCTATCTATCATCTATATATATATATCTATCAATCATCTATCTATCATCTATTATCTATCTATCATCTATCGATTAATCTATCTATATATCTATCAGCTATCTATCATCTATTATCTATCTACCTATCATCATCATCATCCATCTATCTATCTATCTATCTATCTATCTGTCATCTATTAATATATCTATCAGCTATCAGCTATTATCTATCTGTCTATCTATCTATCTATGTATCTATCATCATCTATCTATAATCTATTATCTATCTATCTATCTATTATCATCTATTATCTATCTATCTATCTATCTATCATTATATATCTATAATCTATTATCTATCATCATCATCTATCTATCATCTATTATCTATTTATCAATCTATCTATCTATCTATAATCAATCTATCTATCTATCTATCTATCTATCTATCATGTATTATCTATCTATCTATCTATCATCATCATCATCTATATATCATCTATTAATATATCTATTTATCATCATCTATCTATAATCTATTATATATCTATCGATCATCTATTATCTATCTATCATCATCATCATCATCTATCATCTATTAATCTATCTATCTAGCATTATCTATCTATCATCTATTATCTACCTATCTATCTATCTATCTATCTATATATCATCATCTATCTATCATCTATTATCTATCATCATCATCTATCTATTATCTATCTATCATCATCTATATATCATCTATTATCTATCTATCATCTATTATCTATCTATTATCAATCTATCTATCATCTATCTATATATATATCTATCTATTATATATCTATACATCTATCATCTATCTATCTATCTATCTATCTATCTATCTATCTATTTATTATAACCCCCCCCCCCCCTCCAGTTCATCAGAGTTTAATTTGGAAACACATTGCTTGCAGCTTGAGTAATTTGTGTCTTGTTTTTCTGGGCTATTTTAATCCATTTAAATGGATTTGAATCGGTAAAAACTGTTATTTGAATCAGTAAAAATGACAAAATTAAATATACAGCATTTTTAGGTCATCAAAATATGTTTGCACTTGGCTGGTTAAATGCACAAATATTTGTGTGTTATGGCTCTATCACATTATGACCTTCATTACATTTTTACATGTTTTTCTCACATCTTCATTAAAAAAGGCTTCTCCCAGAGAACAGGCTAATGAGCTATTGTTCCATCCTGTTTGTGCAATTCTCTTTCTATGTTTATTTGAAAGAAGTTGTGACAAGATTGTAAGGGACTGCAGCATCTCAAAATTAAAGGGACATTAAACACTAAGGGCTAGATTACAAGTGGAGCACTCGTTTGTGCCTGTAAAGGAGCAGATTTGTATTACAAGTTTCTGGTTAATGCTCCTGCAAGCTTGCGGTAGAACTTTGCACTAAGCACAATTAACCAGAGGTCAGACCTCTTGTTAATTATTATTATTATTATCAGGTATTTTAGAGCGCCAACAGGTTTCGCAGCGCTTTGAACATAGGTGGTATGTAAAAAAACAATTACAGGTATCAAATGGGAGTGTTGCACCGTTGAAGTCGGCTCCCACGAAGGTGGACTACAAACAGCTGGGCTAATAGGCCTACATGCTATGGGGTCGAAGGGGATAACAGTGGAGATAGGAAGGTTAGTGAGTCTTCAGGGAGCACTTGAAGCTTTTAAAACTAGGTGAAAGTCTTGTGGAGCGCGGCAGAGAGTTCCATAAGATGAGAGCCAGTCTGGAGAAATCTTGAGAGGAGGAGAGTAGTAGATCATGAGCAGAACGAAGGAGTCGGGAGGGAGAGTATCTGGAGACAAGGTCTGAGATATAAGGTGGAGCAATGCAATTGAGGGCTTTGTGTGTCAGAGTGAACATTTTGTGTTTAATCGTGGAGGCAAGAGGAAGCCAGTGAAGGGATTGGCAGAGAGGTGCAGCAGATGAAGAGCTACGGGTAAGGAAGATGAGCCTGGCAGGGGCATTCATTATGGATTGTAAAGGGGCTAGGCAGCAGCTAGGGAGACCAGAGAGGATGGAGTTGCAGTAGTCGAGGTGGGAAAGGATGAGAGAGTGGATTAAAATCTTAGTTGTGTCTTGTGGAAGGAAATGTCTGATTTTAATTTAAAAAATGTCCCTCAATCGCCCCAATAATAAAGTGTAAAGTTCCTTATAAAAAAAAAAATATATGAGCATATTTATTTTTTGTAGAAAAACTGCACAAAGCAGTTATAAGGGGGTAACCCCTTGAGTGCTAATGACGGCTCTGAGCTGTCGCAGAGTTTCCCACTCAGGTGCTAACAAGGGCTCAGAGCCGTCGCTAGCGCTCTCCCACCTTGAGGGAGATCTGGGGGCTCCCACCCGCTCCTACCCCAGCGATCAGGCCTGTATAGTGACAGACATCAGGGCTTCACGTTTTGCCTGGTGACGTCACGCGCAATGACATGATGACGTTGCCGCACAACTTTATTAACAAAATGCAATGACAAGTATAGGGAAAGGGGGCATGCTGCTTAGAAGCCTGTATCTCAGGCATCTAAGCAGCTACAGACCCCCAAGACCTACCGTTGGAAAGATAATCGCCTAACCTTTTGGTATAAGTCTTGGGGATCTTGAATAAAAATAAAAAAGCTAAAAAAAAATATTTAAAAAAATTAAAAATTAAAAAACCCTCATATCAGCTTAGCACCCAGGTGGGAAAGTGCTTAGTACACAAAGTGAAAGTTAAACTGAAAAGTGCCTTTACATAACGGTTTATGGGGACTGTGTTTTAAACTGCAAATATATATGTATTAACATATAAACACATAAATATATATGTATATATTCATATAGGGAAAGTAGAACAGTACTCCCAGATATGACCGGGGACACATCACATGACCCTGAAACACTTCTCAGCTATGGTGCTATAGCACTCTCAAAAAGCTGCACTATTTCTAGAGTTACATGCAGTCTAGGCCCAGACCAGCCTGGGAGCAAGTCCCAAGGGTAAATTACTAAACAGACCTTACAATACAGACAAATGTAAATTTTAGCACTCGCTCACAAGCTCTCAGCTAAGTTTAAAAAAAATGGAAGAGTCAGTTACCGCATTTGGCCAAATGGGACAAGTCCAGGTACCACGTCAAGGACTCTTCCAAAACCTGGGACCCTAATACGGCCACACAAATGCTCTTCCAGTTTCTTTTAAACATAGCTGAGAGCTTGTGAGCAAGTGCTAGACTTTATTTTTGTGTGTATTGTAATATATATTCATATACATATATATTTTAATTTTGCTGCCCAAAGCTGCACGACTTGCGCTTCCCTAGGTTCTTTGCTGTGTCTCATAGCATCAGAACGAGGCTCCCGTTGGAGCCTATGGAATCGCACTCTTGTGACTTGTAATAACAGTGCACATTTGCATGCCCTGGTGTTACTGAGTGGAGCGCAAATATCGCTCCACTAGTAATCTAGGCCTAAATAATTGCTAAATAGAATAAGGCATTAAAAATATATTAGTCTGAGAATATTTTTAAAGTTTCACTAGCTGTTGAAATATATACAAAATAAGTGTAAAGTTTTAATGTCTATAAAACAATGGGAGCTGCCATGTTGTAACTTAGGTGGTTACTTTTTCTGCTGTGGCCAATTAGGGACAGTTATAAATAGGTCACTAGAGTGTGCAGACAATGGCTTTGTGGAATATAACAATGTTCTGCACTTTCATTTCTAACAGCAACGCTCACAATTTCAGAATGGAATTAAAGGAAAAGAGGTCAAAATAAATAATGAAAGTATATTTCATAGTTTTTTTTATATATGCAATTAATCTTTTTTATATTACCATCTCAAAGTGTTTACTGTCCATTTAATACACTTTTGCAATCTATGGAAGATCATGAAATCAGATTAAATTTAGCCACATAGTTACAAGGAACAGGCAGGCTAGAATTCCTATTAAAATGGTATGAGTTTTTAGTTTCTTTCCCATATACATATTTTACACACACACACACATATAAATACACACACACAACAACAAACACACATACTCACACACAAATATACACAAAACAATAAACACACATACACACATACACACATACACATACTCACACACAAATACACACAACAACAACAAACAGACACACATACATACATACACATGTGCATACAAGGTACCACACACATGCATACACTTTCTCATACACAAACACTTTTTATTTTTACACAGTGTAAGCAAGCAGCATGGTATGAGTGGGGAAAGGGGATGTGACAGGTTAAGAGATTGGAAGAGTGATGGAGGAAAAGTGATAAAGGGAGTTAGAGAGGGAACGTGAAAGAGTGGAGACAGGGAGAGTTATGGAAGGAGTAAAAGAGGGAGAGAGAAAGAGTGAGGGGAGTGTGAGGGTGATAAGAAAGTATTTGACTCAGAGGATATGATTTATGAATTGTATGTGAACAAACAATCACAGTAGGTTAATGGAGAGGTGATATAAAATGCCTGTGGTGGTGCAGCAGAAAAATAAATCATGAATGAAATATATACAGTGAGAAAGGTTCCACTAGAAATGAATTAGGGACAAAAGATGCATAAGAACTACAACAACTCCAGATTCATGATTCAAGTACTGCCCTAAAACTACATAACAAATAAAGGAGCCCAAGATTTAACCAACACATATAAATATGTCTATCAGTGGATTACTGCCCTGAGGCTCAGTAGGAGCACCACTATCCTCACTTGTAGCACAGATGTGAATGGCTGTAGATTTTCTAAATCTAGGAGGGCTGCTTCTACAGGAGTTTGGGGCTGCATCAAAGCAGCGTCAGTTCAGCGCAGTTGGCAGCTCGGGTTGTTCTATTTGTCTTGTGAAGAATCCTGAAGTGCAGTGTGCTAAGAACAGAAGTGTTGCTGTTTCCTGGGTGCCAAAACAGAATGGAAGTTGTTAAAATGTCTCGTCCTTCACCTGTTCAGTTCTTGGTTGTTCCTGTCCTTCCTTCTGATTTTAACCCTGACCAGTACTCTGATTTCTTTCTCCTGTTTAACCCTTGTGTAATGAACGACTCGTGATTTCAGGATGTACATTTTTCTGTCTTTTCTTGTTTTGCTATATCAGAACTATCTATGACCAGAAAACATACACTAATACTTTTGTTTATATAGCAATCCTTTTGAAGCTTGTACAATGCACATCACTAATCATGAGGTATTTCCAGACCCTGGTATCAGCCATAAAACTTGTCATAGTTAACTGCCAATAATTTGTCACAGGTTTCGGGTCATTCCCAGGACAATCAGCCTTGTAAAGAAATATACTTTATGGGCTATATTTATCAAGAAAGGGCGGACAGGGTCATACATATGCGCCCCTGTACACCCCAGGTCTCCTCTGGTGGGCAGCAATCCACTGGCAGAATGAAACATTGCACATGTGTGCTATTTTGCCCTTGCATACAATGCCGCCCCCTGCCCACGCACAACCAATCATGCACGGGCATGAGCTGTCAATCTCGCTGGTTGGACAAGACCAGGGAGAATGAAATTCTCCACCAAAGAGGTGGAGAAGAGGTTCAGGATGCAGCGAACTGATGACTGCTGCTTGATAATTCATGACTGCAGGTTCTCTTGTGAGAATCTGCAGTCATAGGGAGGCGAGGGGTTGATAAATCGAGACCTTTAAATAATAATGCCTTATATCAATAAAGAGTGAAAAATATATGGTGTTTGGTATTAAAATGTTCGCTGCAGCCGTACAGATGTGATTGGATTAGCTTGCAGGTAAATTAAAGGGATACTAAACCCATTTTTTTTTTTCATGATTCAGATAGAGCATGCAATTTTAGGCAACTTTCTAATTTACTCTTATTATCAATTTTTCTTTGTTCTCTTTATTTAAAAAGCAGTAATGTTAAGCTTATCAGCCAGAACATTTTAGGTACAGCACCATGGATAGCACTTGCTTATTGGTGGCTACATTTAGCAAACCGATAAGCAAGCATAACCCAGGTTCTCAACCAAAAATGGGCCGGTATTAAGCTTTCCATTACTGCTTTTTAAATAAAGATGCCAATAGAACAAAGAAAAATGTATAATAGGAGTAAATTAGAATATTGGTTAAAATTGCATCCTTTATCTGAATCATGAAAGAAACAAATTGGATATAGTATCCCTTTAAGTGTGCCTGAGAAAAGTTATGCTAATGGAATAAATTACAAAGTTTCTCTACCTCAGACTGTAAGGTCATAAAAGCTGGGGCTGGTCTTACCCCCATCTAGCCCAGAGAGGCTGGCTTAGGAACCTGAGCTGATATTTTCATGTATATAGTGGGAAAAAGTACAGAAAATATGTCATTCTAAATAGGAAGCTGTTCATAACAGGGTGTCTGACTATTTTCCAATTCCATTTCCCTGGATGCAGAAAGTTATATTTCTTTGGGTAAAGATATAGGTTTTGCAATATTTTCTCCTTTTGTTTTAAAACTGTTTGCTGTGTGTAATTTTATTTCTTAACATATTTTTTATATCAATGCATTGTGACTCTTTTTTCCCTCATAATGATTTTTTCTTTATTAAGTTTTGCATTTGTCTAATATTTGAACCACGTTACTGAAAGAGACTGGTGATAATAGTATTGTGTTTTTCTTTAGCTTAATTTATGCTAAATTGTAGGATGGCATGGAACGTCCTAATGGCGTTAAACAATTAATATACCTCCCCAACACCTCCTGTTGCAATTTTAGAGAGTTGTGAAAAATAATAAACTGTTTCCAAAAAGCTGGGAAATAGTTTTAAAGATGTGCAAAATGCTTTCAAATACTATAAAGTACCTAGGAGAGTTGAATTTGAAAAGGCAAAACTGGCCTCAAAAAGTGTTGAAAAGATGCTGGACTTTTCAAACCCATAGGAGAAATAGGACTTGTATGGACAATCCAAAAACACGTTCGGGAGTGTGGGAAAGGGCCAAAAATGCAATATTGTGATTGTGTTGAATCCAAAAGAAGCCCTTTTGGCCATAAAAAAATCCAAAAAGCCACAGCCAATAGATTGTGAACAAGCCCATAGAAGAAAAACACTTATACCCATCATTTTCTTTCATTATTCAACATAATTTACCTTCAATTTAATGCACTTCTGCAAATGATATTCCAAAATTTTTATGCCTGTCAAAAAAATGTTCTTGACTGTTTAGCCACTCATAAACAGCCATAGGGGCCCATTTATCAAGCTCCGAACGGAGCTTGTGGGCCCGTGTTTCTGGTGAGTCTTCAGACTCGCCAGAAACACCAGTTATGAAGCAGCGGACTAAAGACTGCTGCTCCATAACCCTGTCCGTCTGCTCTGATGAGGAGGACAGGAATCGCCGGAAATAAACCTGATTGAGTGCGATCGGGTTGATTGACATCTCCCTGCTGGCGGCCGATTGGCCGCGAGTCAGCAGGGGGCGGCATTGCACTAGCAGCTCTTGTGAGCTGCTGGTGCAATGTTAAATGCGGAGAGCGTATTGCTCTCCGCAATCAGCGAGGTCTTGCGGACCTGATCCGCACTGTCGGATCAGGTCCGCAAGACCTTTAATGAATAGGCCCCATTATAACTCCCAACCTTGAGTCGTCTTCACCCAGCCGAGCCGAATTCTACATCCAAGCAGAGCAACAAGAGGTCCTCCATCCAGTAGAAGTCTTCATCCAAGCGGGGCAAGAAGATGTCCTCCATCCGGTAGAAGTCTTCATCCAAGCGGGGTCTTCTATCTTCATCCATCCGGAGCGGAGCCATCTTACATACAGCCGATGCGGAGGCATCCTCTTCAACCGGCGAACTAACGACGAATGATGGTTCCTTTAAGGGACGTCATCCAAGATGGCGTCCCTCGAATTCCGATTGGCTGATAGGATTCTATCAGCCAATCGGAATTAAGGTAAGAAAAATCTGATTGGCTGATTTAATCAGCCAATCAGATTGAAGTTCAATCCGATTGGCTGATCCAATCATCCAATCGGATTGACCTCGCATTCTATTGGCTGATCGGAACAGCCAATAGAATGCGAGGTCAATCCAATGTTAGGGAGGGCCGATTAGGGGTTAATAAAATTTATTATAGGGTTTGCGAGGCGGGAGTGCGGTGGCAGTTTAGGGGATAATACATTTATTATAGTGGCGGCGAGGTCCGGTCGGCAGATTATGGGTTAATAAGTGTAGGTAGGTGGCGGCGACGGTTGGGGGGGCAGATTAGGGGGTAATAAATATAGGTGTCGGCGATGTTAGGGACAGCAGATTAGGGGTTCATAGCTATAATGTAGGTTGCGGCGGTGTCCGGAGCGGCAGATTAGGGGTTAAAAAATTTTTATTATAGGGTTTGCGATGTGGGGGGGCCTCGGTTTAGGGGTTCATAGGTAGTTTATGGGTGTTAGTGTACTTTATAGCACAGTAGTTAAGAGCTTTATGTTCCGGCGTTAGCCCATAAAACTCTTAACTACTGGCTTTTTTTTGTGGTTGGAGTCTTGTCGGTAGATGCTCTACCGCTCACTTCTTCCAAGACTCGAAATAACAGCGTTAGGCAAATCCCATTGAAAAGATAGGATACGCAATTGACGTAAGGGGATCTGCGGTAGCCTCGAGTCGCGGAAAAAAAGTGAGCAGTAGACCCTTTCCTGCCTGACTCTAAATACCAGCGTTAGATAAAAAGCAGCGTTAGCACCCCTTAATGCTGCTTTTGACGGCTAACACAAAACTCTAAATCTAGCCGTATAATTGTTAATTTCTTCATGACATTGGTAGTGTCTCTACATAATGTATCAAACAATGCTGACAATATATAAAGCACACAAACCTGATTATGCCTGGAATTATACTAGTACGTCTAACAGGAAAATTTATCAAGCTGCAGGTGCACAAGTTCTCAAGCAGAGAACCTTTCCACCTGCAATTTCCACTTTGTATGATTTTAGACTGCAGAAGAGCTCTGTTGTTCAGTCTGGGCAACCATCCATGAGAGCAGGGCCTGTCAATTATTGTCAGTTTCAGGTGATTTATCTCCGCCACCTAGTATAACAAGTATAAATTGCTTCTTAAAGGTGTTTCTGCATTCTGAATTGGAACTTGCTGATCACAGCAGAGACTTTCCTTGCCACAAACTTTTATCAGTGCAAGTATTATTTGCTTTATATGACCAATTTTTTATTGTATTGTTATACATCTACAATTTTATATTAAATATTATTCTTTTTGACTTGTTACTATTTGAGTTACTTTATTTTATTTTACCAGCGCTGTCACAACCGTTTTTCTTGTTAAAGGGTTTATTTACACTAATAAACATGCTTTCACTGTATAATTAATGCAGAGTACCTATACACTGATAAAATATATGTTGCACTGTATAATGAGATTTAAGGCTGTGACACAGTGCAAGCGGAGCGGTGCACAGCGTGTAGATGTGGCTGTGCGCGCTCAGTGTGTCCTGCCTTTTTATCTCTGAGCACTCTGCCACATCAGCTGGTGTAGCTGAGTGCTCAGAGATGAAATATTTTAACTTCAGAAGCGATGCTGCGCGGTGCGAAGCAGCTGCTTCACCTCGCGCTGCATCAATTGCAGTGTGTCCCAGCCTTAAGGGTTCATACACTAAAAAACAGAACAGGCTGCCTTGAATATGATGATAGGTGCCTATACACTTATGGGGGCCTATCTATCAAGTTCTGTATGGAGCTTGATGCCCCGTGTTTCTGGCGAGCCTTCAGTCTCGCCAGAAACACAAGTTATGTAGCAGCAGTCTAAAGACCGCTGCTCCATAACCGGTCCGCCTGCTCTGAGGCGGCGGACAGACATTGCAGAAAATCAACCGGTTCCAATACAATCGGGTTGATTGACACCCCCTGCTAGGGGCCGATTGGCCGCGAATCTGCAGGGGGCGGTATTGCACCAGCAGTTCACAAGAACTGCTGGTGCAATTATAAATGCCGAGAGCGTACGACATCGGATCATGTCTGCTCGCATCATGATAAATAGGCCCCCTGGTGCGCACTCTGTGCTGCATAATGGTGTAGAGTATTTACACAATGAAAATGAACACACTGCACTGCATAATTATGCCAAGTATACATTGAAATAGGACATGTTGTGTTGAATAATGATTATGGGCATATATACATTTTAATGTATTAATGTATAGGTATGCATGTAACGTAGACTGATAACAGTCATATGCATATACAGTATATATATATATATATATATATAATTATATATATGTGTGTGTGTGTGTGTGTGTGTGTGTGTTCTGGCTGACCTTCACTCTTTGCCTCCTTTTGTCTCAGGGGAGTCCCCTCCCATTCTAGCCATTATGCCACCACACATGGCCCCTACTATGAAGCCCAAGTAGGGCAGCAAAAAATATACAGTCCTGTACCAAATTTGCACCCACCCTGCGGAGTCGTCCTTTGGTTGTTGCCTAATCTGCTTCTATTGTAGCACCACCACTGGTTGTGGGGCCATAGCCTGTGATTGATAGATAGAGGCCAGTTGTCTTTTTTGGGAATGAAACAAATGTTGAATTAAACTCTAACCCTTCTGTGCAGAAAAACCTTGCTATTTCCATGCAGTTAACTGCACATTTAGTTTATTAATAATTATATTGCTGTGGGGGCATAGCCTGTGACTGATAGGTGGCCTTCTGGCTTTTTGGGGGGATATAAAAACATGTTAATTAGATTTTAACCCTATGGGCTCCATTTATTAAGCAGCGGATGCTGCTTCGGAGGCCCATCATTCCAGGCTCACCTAAAATGGAAGTTAAGAAGCTGCGGTGGTAAGATACAATACGATCGGGATGATTGTCAACCCCTGCTAGCAGCCAACTGGCCGCCAATGAGCAGGGGGCAGAATAGCACAAACATTTCATCAGAATGCTTGTGCAATGATAAATGCGGACAGCGTATGCTGTCTGCATTTAGAGATACTGAGTTGACAGGATTTTCTATATTGAATCATGTCTGCGCAACATTTACTAAATCTACCCCTTTGTGTGCAGGAACATTTCTATCTCCTTGCAGTTAACTGCATGTTTAGTTTTTTAATAAGTAATATATTGATGTGGGGGCATAGCCTGTGACTGACAGGTAGGCCTGCTTAAAAAAATAAATTTAAATCCTTTGTATGCAGAAACATTTCTATTTTCTGGCATTTCATTTTAAACTGCACATTTACTTTTGCCTTTATTTGGGCAAACACACATTTTAATTAAATTGTATCCCTTTGTGTGCAGACACATTTTCTTTGTGTTAACTGCACACACATTTATTATTATATTAATAGTTATATTGCTGTGGGGGAAAACCATGTGACTGATAAGTGGGCCGGCTGGCTTTTTTGGGGTGTAAAACAAGTTTTCCTTAAACTTAAAATCTGTGTGTGCATAAACATTTTTTTTTAAGGACATTATATAGGAAAAGAGAAAATAGAATACAATTGTACAGGTGGAATCATCATAATTGATTAATAAGTTTGTATTCAATAGTGCAGTCCTCATTTTTATCCCCAAGCTGAAGTTGGACGCTTTTGGTCCTATATAGCTGTGCAGTTGAATATTGGGGGGTTTTCACAAAAAAACATGAATGGCAAAAACAACATAGAATGAAACAAATAACCAGAACTAAATTAATTTACATATAGTACAAACACACCTTTGTGTTCACAGGTAGATAATAGCATTGTCTTACAGCTATCCAGAATTGGACCTCATAAATTTTGTATGGCAAATCCTTATGCTTATGTAGTAACAGAGTCATTATTAAAGGGACACTCAATCAAAATTAAACTTTCATTATTCACTTGGAGCATGCCATTTTAAACAACTTTCCAATTTACTTCTATTAACTAAATCTGCACAGTCTTTTTATATTTAAACTTTATGAGTCACCAGCTCCTACTGAGCATGTGCAAGAATAAGTTTGTATGCATTTGTGAATGGCTGATGGCTGTCACATGGTACGTGTATGCATTTGTGATTGGCTGATGGCTCTCACATGGTACAGGGAGAGTGGAAAAAGACATAACTTTTAAAATTGTCAGGAAAAAAATCTACTACTCATTTGAAGTTCAGACTAAGTGGTATTGCATTGTCTTGATTATGCAAATCTACTGTGTTGACTGGTCCTTTAAGCGTTTACAAGTCTGCCCCACACCGGCCAAATACATAAATAAAATATATACTAAAGGTCCTAAGTTCTAAAGTTAAATACTGCTGCGTGTGGCTGTGTGGGGTTCCTGTCCTGTTATTATAGCAGTAAACTGTGTTTCTATTTGCTACTTGAGGCTATGCATGTGGGACTTTCTGAGTGATTTAGTTCAAAAAGTTATGCAAACAACATTACAAAATCTTTCCAAAATTAGCATAGTGTACATATTCAAACCATATAATAAAGTATAAGAGATATAACATTACAGCTCCTCGAACAAAACTTTAAAGCTGGCCAACATATTTGCATTATTCATTCTCGACCCCCCAGAGTTTCTGGAAAGTGTATTTAATGTACTCGGTTTCCATGTTACTCCAAACAACATGTGGGGTTTTCTTTCTGGCTCTACAGGAATTTGAAAAGTGTCTGGTGTACTGTCCAGAGACAGACAATGAATCCACGACTTTCCAAGCCCCCCCCTGAAAAACCCAGAGCAGCCACTCTGACTCCAGTCTAGGTAAGATTTGAGTAAGTGTTCTCACCAGTTCAGGAGAAACCCGCAATTTAGGCGTTTTGATAATAAAGCCCCGTGTACCTTTATCGTTGTCGGCGCTGGAGTCTATTGGCCAGATTACGAGTTTTGCTTTAGAAGCTATGCGGTGCTAACGAGCAGTTTTTTCTCACCACTCACTTACATACAGCGCTGGTATTACGGGTTTTTACAAACCCGACGTTAAAAGGCAAGAAGTGAGCGTAGAGCAAAATTGTGCTCCATACCGCACTTCAATACCAGCGCTGCTTAAGTCAGCGGTGAGCTGGTCGTACATGCTCATGCACGATTTCCTCATAGACATCAATGGGGAGAGCTGGCTGAGAAAAAGTCTAACACCTGCCAAAAAGCAGCGTAAATCTCAGTAACGCAGCCCCATTGATTCCTTTGGTGAAACTAAAGTTATGTTTACACCTAACACCCTAACATGAACCCCGAGTCTAAACACCCCTAATCTTACACTTATTAACCCCAAATCTGCCACCCCCGGCATCACCGACACCTACATTATACTTATTAATCCCTAATCTGCCGCTCCGGACACCGCCGCCACCTACATTATACTTATTAACCCCTAATCTGCTGCCTCAACATCGCCGCCACCTACATTATATTTATTATCCCCTAATCTGCCACCCCAATGTCGCCGCAACCTACCTACACTTATTAACCCCTAATCTGCCGCCCCAATGTCGCCACCACTATATTAAATTTATTAACCCCTAAACCTAAGTCTAACCCTACACAAAACCCCCCCACTAAATTACAGAAAATAAAAAACAAATTACAGATCTTTAAACTAATTACACCTAATCTAATAGCCCTATCAAAATAAAATCACTGCTACAGGCCTCAGGTGTCCTTTTCCGTCCCTGGGGTCATGTGCACAGCAAAATAGGATTGAATTGTTTTGTATACCACTTAGGAGCAAAAATCCTGTCGTGTTGATGCAGGATGCTGTATTTGTGGGTAGATAATTAGCCACTCTCCCGGAGCTCCAAAAGAATGCGACTGCATGGAGTCACTGCTAGGACACGCCCCCATAAACATTTTTATTTTATTGCAGGTAGTTTAAAACTGAAAGCTTAGTGGGAGCATATCCTGTGACTGATAGGTAGACCTGCTGCCACCTAAACGTTTTATTGCCTTGATTAAGATGGTGCTGGGGAAGCCCTTCCTTCTTCTTTTATTGCCAAGGTGACTGAATTTTTCTGCACTGCAGTGTTCTGATTTTTTCTTTCAATTAAATAAAGTTTCGTAGCACCAGACCAAGGAATAATTGCACCAACTTCAGTGGGATCCAAATTTAAGTTTTGAAGAGTTGGAAGATAATGACAAGGATGGTTTAAGTCTTTCAATAGGAAGTAAAAGTTTTGGAACATCTTTGTTCACCTTCCTTGAAGGCTAAGGTTTGGTGTACGAAAATCTAGAGGGCGGACAACTTCAGAAAAGCTGCTGCTCCTGCTGTTCCTGCTCTGTGGTAGTCACCAGCCAAAGAAAAATCCTTAAGGAACAGCTAGGAGCAGTGCCCTGCTGATTCCACTCCTGCTCCTGCCCTCCCTGCTCTGTGGTGGTCATCATCCAAGGGGCCCTAGGTGTGTGTTGCCCTCCTCCCCTGTCAGTGTTCTTATGTACTGTCAGGCCTACCTACCTAGTTCAGTAACTCTGCTTCCTGCTGCTGCTTCCCCTCCTGCTCCTGCTCTCCCTGCTCTGTGGTGGCCATCGTCCATCAATGCTTAATCCTTAGGGAACCTCTGACCACTCTGTCCAAGGGACTCTAAACACGTTTGTCCTCCTTCTTTGGAGGTGTGTTTTGGGTTTTTATGTACTATTATTATTAGAAACCTAGTTCAGTTACTCGGCTTTCTGCTGCCACCACTCTTGTTCCTGCCCTTCTCTGATAAAATTCTCTGAGAATAACTATTAACTACAAACTTGTTTTGGAGCAGGTGAGTAAGAAAATTAGGAATGTGGGTACTTTAGCATGAAGGATTTGAAAAAAAATTAGAAAGCTGAATTAAAAAATATTGTATAGAAAAGAGTAGTGATTTTAGATTTATTCATTGAATCCTCTTTGTAAAACTTGTTCTAGTTCCGGTATGTTTTTGTGTCCCAGTTAGCACTGAATGTGCATTTGCTAGCAGTGTAATTATATTGCTAAAAGGGATGTTGGAAAAAAATTCATATCAAACTTAATTCTTGTCCAAATATTTGGCTGAACCAAACGTATCCACAAATGAAATTATGCATCAAAATTTTCAGATAAACTGAACATTTCTCCTATGCACATGTCTAACATGAATATTGCTTGTTTTGGTATTTATTTATTTTTAACACAATTTGGCATTAATATGGGCAATAATAAGACCAACAAAATAATACATTTTCACTTTCTTTTTGTGTGTGTGTGTATATATGTATGGGTATATTTAGTCCACAATATCAGTGCACCAAAATAATCAATGCCAAGACAATTTGGCAGTATTGCACTGGTACAAAAATCCTTAAACCTAGCCATAATATTTAAATGTTAAACATAACCTTAACATGTAACTATAATGCCAAACTTGTTACCATCTTGCTGTTGGGATTTACAGACAAATGTTGCAATATTTTTGTTGTGATCTTATAATTCACTTCATTTTTACAAGCATTCATGTTTACATATATCTAAAAAAACAAAAACATTGAAAGGCAAAAAAGAGAAAAAACTATATAAAATGGGCATGTGTATGGGGAGTAAAAATCTGAATTGCAATAGTGCAGCACAAAAACTAAATACAATGGTGCATAAGGCATTCATTTTATTTCCTATCTCCCACATAGAAACAGCTTAAGATGTTAAGCTATCAAATGTATAAATTATGTTATACATTGTCTGTGCTAAATCCTTTTCAAAGAACCACTGTTGGAATGATTGTAACATATCTGTGCTATAAAACCTAATGTTCCTAGCTACAATTGATAGGTATATAAGACATTTAATGGAATCTTAGCTTATGTATGACTACCAGCAGGGTAATGCAAGTAAAAGAAAACGAGAAACTACACACCACAGGGAACTTGGCTGGGAGATAGAGACACTTAAGAGAATATTTTGGACCATCTATGTGTAACACTTCTTGTGAGGAATAAACCATTGCCACTCATGCCATTTTAGCACCACTCTTGGTACAAACAATATGTTTCATGGCATTTTTGGAATATTTATATCAAGTATATGTTGTTTTAGTTCTCTTCCACACTAGATTACAATTACCATGCTGACATTAGCACGGTCGTGATATTGCAATTATTCGAGACTGCGCTAACTTGCGCATGTATTACAAGTTGAAAGTAAACACGCACAACTGAATACTAAGCTTAAAGGGACATGAAGCCCAAAAAATGTCTTTCATGATTCAGCTAGAGAATACAAATTTAAGCAGCTTTCTAATTTACTTCTATTATCTAATTTGTTTAATTCTCTTGGTATGCTTTGTTGAATTAGCAGCAATGCACTACTGGTTGCTGACTGAACACATGGGTGAGCCAATAACAATCGGTATAAAATAATGTCATACATGTAGGTACTGGTGGTAATTACTAGAAATGCAAATCTTGGCCTAGCTTTAACTTTAACAATAATGCATTTTCTACAGTTCAAAACTGAGAGAAAAGAACTGAGATAAACAAAACTTAATTAAAATAACTGTCAGCCGCTTGGAATAAAGATCAATACTTCTTCACTTCTCTCCTCCTTAGTTGACATATGAGATTGCATTTCCTTTAAGGCTGAGGCTGACCAAACCTCCTATATATACATACAATTACTCTCCTCCGACTACCTAATGGTGTTTTACCCTCGTTACAAAGGTGAATTATAGATAATTCCATTAGAGTAGTGCCAAGAACACAAGGCTTGCCGCTTGAAGAAGGTGAAATAGGAGGAAAGGAAGACAGGTAGGTGTCCAGATGTTTGTCAGTCATTAGTTCTAGTGTTGTCAGTCATAGGATTCACACCCATATTCCGCAGGCCATCCTCCCATAAGAATCTCATGTCAGCTAGAAAATTTAGTTTTTTTTCTTTTTATATAGCCATACTCCTCCATTATCAGTAAGTCTGCTACTTTCTCTGTCCAATTTGTAAAGGTAGGTGTGTATGGTGTTTTCCAATGTAGGGCTATCAAGGCCTTGGCTCCTGTGAGTCCTATCTGCAACATGGTGGATCTGAGTTTGCAGGGAAGTCTTGTGAGGTTGTTCAATAAGGCTATTTTATTCCACTGGGTAAAAGTGGTTTAAAGTACTGTTCTACTGTTTTCCATAGGGGTTGAACTTTGGGGCAAATCCACCACATGTGGAGGTAATTTCCCCTGTTGTCACAATCTCTCCAACACCTTCCCGCTATGTCAGGGTAGATGGATTGCAGCCTGACGGGGGTAAGGTACCATCTTGACAACACTTTAAAGATTAGTTATAACGCCTGGGGGATGTCGATGCCCTCTTGGTTAGTGTGAACAATTTTTTGCCAGTCCTCCTTTGTTATTTCTATCCCTAACTCTGTTTGCCAATTGCGTGTGTAAGAAGGGGAATGGTCAGCGTGTACAGCTTGCATCATTTTCTTCGCTATTGAAAGTGAGTGTCTCGACGGCCCTTGTATGGAGCAGTAGTTCTCAAATGGGGTGAGCCCTCTCATGTAGTCTTGTCTGAAAGGTGAAGTATGAATGAAGTGGGCTAGTTGAGAGTATTTTAGCCAGCTAGAGTATCCGCCCCCGCTATATCTGATAAATCCTCCCTCCTCCTCAGTTTCCCCTGCATTAAAAACTCTTTTAATGGGGTAGTATAGTCCCACTCCGTCAATCTCCTTTTGCCTTTATCTAAGCCTCCTATCAGCTCAGCGTTTCTGGGAACTGGGAACATTGGGGAGAGAGTGCTTGATATATGCTTCCTTCTCAATATGATGGAGTCCCAAGAATCAAATACTCCACAATGTGTCATTAGTTCCCTAGGTATCCAGCATAAAGCTCCTACCTCCGGGACTTTAAGTATGTGTGAATCTATCACCACCCATGCCTTCGAGTCTTTAGATCTATGCCAGTCCATCACCCTCTGCAGTGTTATTGCATCCAGGTAATCTGCTATTCAAGGCAAACCCAGTACTCCGTTTCCACCCGCTCTATATAAGCTATCCCTACTCACCCTAGGTTTAGTCTTTCCCCAAATGAAGAGGTTGATGTGTTTTTTTAGTTGTGCAATGAACCATTTAGGAGTGGGGATAGGTAGGGCCTGTAACAGGTATAAGATCCTGGGCAATGTGGTCATTTTAATGCATTGGTTTCTTCCCCACCAAGTAATCGGTTTCGTCACCCAGTTATTTAAATCTAATTGTATTTTACGCAGGAGCATCAGGTAGTTCTCATCAAAAAGTTGTGACACCTTAGGGGAGAGTTAGATACCCAAGTATTTCAGGGATTTCTCTTGCAAATTTAAGGGGCAGATTTCTTTTATGGATTGAAAGGAGGTCGACAGGAGGGATATGTTTAGTATTTCCGATTTTTGTTTATTGACTAAGAAGTTTGAGAATCCGCCAAAGGTGTCTATTTGCACTAGTACTCTCTGTATAGATGCAAGGGGGTCTGCGATTGTGAACAAGACATCATCAGCATACATGGCTATTTTAAAATTGTGTGGGCACACTGGGATTCCCCTTATCCCCTCATCCTGTCTAATGTGTGTTGCTAAGACTTCCATGGTCAGAATAAACAATATGGGCGAGAGGGGGCAGCCCTGTCTAGTTCCGTTGTGGATATTTAAAGGGTCTGATAACATTCCATTTGCTTTAACCATTGTGGTAGGGTGTGAGTATAAACTAAATATGCAATTTAACATTTTGGGGCCAAATCCTTGTGATAATGTTTCTTTTAGGAATATCCAACTGATACGGTCGAATGCTTTTTCAGCATCTATCGCTATGAGGACGGCAGGGATCCCTCTATGTTTAGCATAAGAAGACATGGTAATTGCTCTAATTATGTTGTCCCTTGCCTCCCTCCCAGGGACAAAGCTCACTTGATCTGTATGTAATTAGTGAGTGTAAAATTCTGTTGATTCGCATAGCTATTATCTTGCCCAGGATCTTAACATCCATATTTAGAAGGGATATTGGTCTGTAACTGCCAGGGTCAGTGGGATCTTTATTGGGTTTGGGGATAACTGAAATGTGTGCCATCAGCATTTCCAGTGATAATGTGTTATTGTCCTCTAGGGCATTGAATAGGCTTAGTAATTGTGGGGCTAGGATTTCCCTAAAAGATTTATAATACGCATTGGTAAAGCCGTCTGGTCCAGGACTTTTCCCTGTGGGTAGCTCCTTTATCGCTTTGAGCACTTCTGTCAGAGAGATAGGAGTCTCTAGGGTTTCTCTTTGTGTCTGATCTAACGTAGGTAGGTCGGCACTTCTAATATAATCCTCCATTTGTTCTAAGTGTTCAGGTGTGGGGTTACTTTCTATATTGTATAATTTGGAGTAGAAAGTGCTAAAATAATTAGCTATCTGTTTACTGTCATATAAACAGTGTTGGTCTGACGTCACTAATTTACTGACTTGAGATGAGTGTTTGGGCCCTCAAGAGCTTCGCCAGCAGTGGTCCTGCTCTATTACCTTCATAAGCATATAATTTCCTGGTATTAAAGGCTTTCCTCTGTGCTTCTTTCATTAGTATGTTATTAAGATCCTGCCTAGTCTTTAGCAGATGGGAGTATGCAGTAGCGTTAGTTGAAGCATTTTTGTGTGTGAGTTCTAAGTCTTTTAGTTGAGTAGTTAGGGTCTTAATGTTTTTGTTATATGTTTTCCTCCGATATGCTGAGTGTTTGATACATTCCCCCCTCAGGACAGCTTTGTGGGCTTCCCATATGGTATTTAGATCTATATTTGGGGTAGCGTCAAGTTGGAAATATTCTTGCAAGGATTTTGTCAAATCTTCCCTAACTGATGGGTCATGAAGGAGTGAATTGTCCATTCTCCAAATGTAAAGTGTGTTGGGGTGGTTAAGCCATCTCAGATCAATACTGATCTGGGAATGATCCGACCACGAGGTTGGTTGTATATCTGAATCCGTGGCTAAGGAAAGGTGATTTCTATCAATTAGCAAATAGTCTATTCTTGTATATACTGCCCAAGGGTGGGAGTAGAAGGTGTAATTTCTATTGGTGCGATGTTGTTTTCTCCAAATGTCGATCAGTCCTAGTTGTGTCATGCAATTGTACACTGCATTAGGGGGTCTCAACTGAGTCCGGGGATTACCTGAGGAGGAGTCCAGCTTAGGGTTTAAGGTGGCATTTAGGTCCCCTCCCACTATCAAGGCCCCCTTACTATTATCCACTATTAATTTATAAAGCTGGTTAAAGAATTTTTGTTTATTACTATTAGGGGCATAAACGTTCACCAGCATCACTGAATTATTAAATAGGGTGCCTACCAGGATAATTATTCTACCATCATAGTCAGTCACTTTGTTCAGCAATTTAAAGTGGATGGTTTTGTGTAGTAGGATTCCCACCCGGTTTTTCTTTTTGTTGGAGTAAGAGTTAAAATACCTGGTTGGGAAGGATTTAGATGAGAACCTGGGTTCAGCTATTCTTAAAAAATGGGTCTCTTGGATAAAAATTATTGAGTCTTTGTGCTTAGCAAAGCATCTGAGGGAAACAGAGCGTTTAATGGGAGAGTTTAATCCCCTTCACGTTCTGTGATATTACTGTTAATGTTGTGTCAGTCATGTGTGGGTATGGTTAGGAATCTGTAGGATGTCATGGGGAGATCTTAGCCTATTCTGCTGTTCATGTAGAGACTGTGTTTGGCTGTCAAAAGAAGTTTGGTGCGACACTCGGATATAGGGAGAAGAAGGAGAAGTAAAGTAATGCGGAAATCCCATCAATGTTGGAACGAGGCTGATAGAGAAAACATCAAAATTAACATCATAACTCAACATTATCGAAATAAAAGTATCGGAAGCCGTAGCTGCCTTGGGGGGGGGGAAAGAGCGACTGGCTTAAAAGAGACAAAAAAACTTCCAGTTCAGTCTCGGGAGGGCGGGCCACCCAGGGGACGGAGAGGGAATAGGGGAGTGGGTAGACCTATTGGTCTATCGTTTCACATCATAAGCATCTAGGTATAACATATGCAATTACAGACAAAAGTGTTAAACAGGAACATATGTGCTGTCAACTGGCACTATAGCCAGCAAGGTATGTTTCCAGAGGTAAAGCTCCAGACTGGGTTAAGAGAGAGATTTCTGCTGCTCTCCCATAGCAACAGTTCTGTATACAAGGGAAGTCCATAGTCTTCGTTATTCAGTTTCAGGTTGGGTCATCTTCATCTCCACTCTGGTTTGGAGCCCTGTTTGATGCATTCCTTTTCTTCTTGGGGACTGTTGTCCATTCCGGCCGTTGTGGCCTTGGTGGCAGATTGTTGTGGGCTATATTTCCAGTCTCTGTATCTTTCAATGATGGGAGTGATGGTTGTGGAATCCCAAGTTGCTTACAGAATGTTTCCAAGTCCTCAGGGTCTCTATAAACATATACTTTGTCCTCTTTTACGATTCTTATAGCAAAAGGGAACCCCCATCTATATTGAATATTAAGATCTGTTAAGTGCAATTTTAAGTACCGGGCTTCTTTGCATTTCATTAGGGTTAGGTTGCTGAGATCTGCGTACACCTGAATGGAATCTTCTCCAAAAGTTATAGGTGACTTCCTCCTAGCTGCTTGCAGTATTCTTTCCTTATCTACAAATTTGTGGCAGCATAGAATAATGCCCCTAGGTGGGGCTGTTTTGGTAGGTTGAGCTCTCAGGGCTCTGTGTGCTCTGTCTATTGGTATGGTTTCATCTGCTTTTAGGTCTAGCAGGTATTTGAACAGGTTTTGTAGATATGATGATATCTGTGCTGGGTATATTTGCTCTGAAACTCCTCTGATGCGGAGGTTCTGTCATCTGCCTCGATTGTCAAGGTCTTCTACTTGAGCCTGTAGGTGTAGTATTGCAGTGTTCTGTTGTTCTATGGCTGTCGCCATGGTGTCTGAAGTCTTGGAAGTCTCTTCTACCTGTTCCTCTAGCTGCATAACTCTATGCCCCAGGGCAGTTACTTCCTGCTTCACCTCTGCTAGGCCGTCCTTAATGGCCTGGTTTACTTGGGTCATGAAGTGAGAGAGATCTTCTTTCGTGGGGAGTGCACTGAGATCTGCTTTTGTCAGTGGTATAGTCTGACCTATTCTGTTGGGTGAGAGATCTCCTGGTTTGTCTGGGTTGTTGGTTAAATTAATGTCCATAGTGTTAGAATTTGGCCCCTCATATGACTTAAAAAAAAGTGTTCAGCCTGTTTGTCGTAGATGCGGTAGACTTGGTGGCTTTGTCCCCTTTTTGTTTGTTACGTGCCGCCATGTGACAGGTGTGTAGTGGTAGAATTTCCACTTGTATCTTCCTAAAGCTGTTTCTAGGTGGTACTGGATATGTGGAGCAAGGACCGTGTTCTATTGCAGGGTCTGGTTGAGATGCAGGCCCAGTCAGTTCAATATTCTTTTATAAGACCTTTAAGTTTTTCCCTTTCTGATGTTGTCTCTTCCAAACTGCTCACCGCTATGGCCTGTATGTAGGGGAGGTAATGGAGAGCAAGCCTAGCCCCAGTGGCTTTTTTGGAGATGAGTGTAATGTCACCATAGTTAAGTGCGGCAGGTGTGTCTCCTATTTTTGTTGCGGAGCGGTGTCTGTACCCTGGGCTGGCCGTTTTGTGCTTGTGGCGTATGTTTGGTTTTATAGGCCGTATGGGGTGTTTAGGTTGTGTTAGCAATTCCCTTGGTCTGGGTGGGGTTGCCTGTTGCCTTAGCTGCGTGTACTTGCAGACTGTAGATCCCACACAGAGCACCGCTGCGCTTAGCTAACAGATCCAATGTCCCCTTAGGGTTGCGTTCAGTCGCTGTGGCCGTGTTTGTTGCCTGCGCCACAAGTGATCTGCGTGACGTTTCTCACCTAGGCCTCCGTTTTCTGCAGGCTGTATCTTTACCGCCTTGTGTGCAATTTGGAGGGTTTAAAAGGCTCCCCTTGTGATTCTGGCACTTTCATGTGCTTTGATGCTGCATAGTGGTGTAGATTTGTCCCCTGTTTGACACGCCACCAGACTGAAGAGCTCCGGAGCTTCTTAACAAGAGGCCATGATCGTCCTCGACCGGCTCCGCCCCCCTCTGGGGTATATTTATTAATGTGCGAGCGGACTTGATACAATGTAGCATATCGCTCTCCGCATTCAGCAAGGTCTGTTGGACATGATCCGCATTGTCGGTATAAGAACGACTAAGAACGGCGATCGGTTGAAACGGATAAAGGCACTTTCTACATGAAGTATCTTATACTTCATGAATGAAAGTGCCTTTTATTTGTTTCAACAGGCAACCCTAGCGTTTCAAAAACGCTATGGTTGACTTTCACTTTGATGTAAAAATAAAATGACGAGCATGAATATGTAGAACTGTGTTTGCAAACTCCACCACTCACAGGGACAACTCACAGAGAAAGAAGTTTGTTTTATGCAGCCCAGGAAAAAGTTGATACATTCTATTTTTTTTTAACAGAGAAAATGAGTGTACAGTGACCCTTTAAAGGGACAGTCTACTCCAGAATTTTTATTGTTTAAAAAGATAGATATTACCTTTAACACCCATTCCCCAGTTTTGCATAACTAACACTGTTATATTAATATACCTTTTACCTCTGTGGTTACCTTGTATCTCAGCCTTTGCAGACTGCCCCCTTATTTCAGTTCTTTTGACAGGCTTGCATTTTAGCCAGTTAGTGTAACTCCACGGGCATGAGCACAATGTTATCTATATGGCACACGTGAACTAACACCCTCTAGCTGTGAAAAACTGTTAAAATGCATTCAAATAAAAGGCGGCCTTCAAGGGCTTAGAAATTAGCATATGAGCTTACCTAGGTTTAGCTTTGATCTAAGAATACCAAGAGAACAAAGCAAATTTGAAGATAAAAGTAAATTGGAAAGTTTTTTAAAATGACATGCCCAGGGCCCTATCTGAATTGCAAAAGTTTAATTCTGACTAGACTATCCCTTAAAAAAGGAATTTATTGAATAAATTGGTTAAAGGTTTTAAAATGACCTAAAAAATGTTAAGGAGGGAGGTTACTGAATTTCTTAGTGAACATGTTAAAACTAGCACAATTCCTGAAATTACAAGGATGCAAACAAACCATCAGATTTGATTTTGGATGAAAATTCTGAAACATACTATTCTTTCTGCATTCCAGTGTTTGATATTCTTCTAGAGCAGTATTCCAGAAAGATTTCCTAATTTAAACAGCATGAGGCCACAGCTGTCATTATTCAATAACACAATGAAATGCAGCACTTAAGATCAAGAAGCAGGGTATGATTACAACAGTGTGATCTTCAGATTGATCACTTTTTCCTGGCAATAGATTAAAAAAAATTACTTCCATGTTTAGAGTCACATACAGTCATGAATGCACCTTTTCATCTATGGAGGCAATAAAAAGAAGTAGATCGACTAATGATCACCTTCAAAATGTGATACACTTCACTGTAAGTTTCATTTGAAGAACTTATTCAAATCAAATTACTATCTTCAGTGTTTTCACTAAAACAGTATTGCTAATCAATAATATATATTAAATAGTGTGTTTTTTATAGGTCAATATGTTTTTAATTATGTGTTTTTACAGAAATACATTTGTATGAGGCCCTTAATAGGACAGTGTACTGACAGAGAGAAAGAGAGAGAGAGAGAGAGAGAGAGAGAGAGATGGAGAGAGAGAGAGAAAAAAGGTTGTCTGCTCTTCCTGCAGGTTCCACCATGTTCGCAATGGGTTGAGCTTTCAATGAGCAAAACATATATTTTTCAAATACAAAAATAAACCTGAAGGAGTAATTACCCATGTATTTAATACTCTGCAGCTAGTGTAACAAGTCTTTGGAAACACATTGAGCCAGATTACTCGCATTTGCATTGCTGGGAAGCATTGCGCTCACGAGAGCGCACTTCCATAGGCTCCAATGGGATCCTCGACTGATGCCGTCATACATGGTACAGAATCAAAGCACAATGAAGGGCGTAAGTCGGGCAGCGATGGCAGCAAATTGCAAATATATATGTATATGAATATATACCTATATATTTATGTGTATATTCAAATATTAACACATAAATATTTATGTATAAGTATATACATATATATCTACTGGGAACACACAATTCCCATAGACTACAATGTAAAGGCATTTTTCAGTGCTGTTTTTTTTTCTAACACCCCACACCGCCACATTTAGCCCCCAAAAACTGCCTGGTGCAGCTCCACTTGTAATCTAGCCCATTAAGGGGAAACCATTTTTACAGTGCTTTGTCCCTTTAAGGCTTGTACATTTTTACTCATAAGACACCACACCACAAATAGATGAGGTGCCTATTTGAACCCACTAACATGTTTACAAGCTTTAAAAGCAGGATGAAGAAGCTGGTATTAAACTATGTGTAGCTAAAAAGCTTAAGAAAGGGAATAATTACATAATAATTTATCCTGCCAAAAAGAAAGCCAGAGTCAGTTAATCAGAGTAAAAGAATGTGCTAAAATTGGATTTTGTATAGATTGCAGCATGACATCATAATTGTAGTGTAGAGATCTGTCCCTGACGTGATATTTAACAAGCAAACCACGCATGTGACTTTTCTTCAAGATCGACCAGCTATTTCTTAAGTGGGAACAGGTTATAATTTAGACTGAACTTGCCACTCCTTATAAAGCAATGTGCACAATGTAACTGCTGTGAACATTTTTAGCTTTTTTACTGAGAACTTGCAACTATTCAAGCCCAAAAAAAAACAATCGCTGTCCACAAGAGACAAAAGAACTGGATGCTAGTACTTAGTATGTAAACATACAAGGCTAGGTTACGTGTGGAGCGCTACCAGTTACACACAAGCAGAAAGGGGTTTATTGCAGGTGTTTGCACAACGTGTTTTTTTGCTTGTATTACAAGTTGATAGTAAACGCGATCGATTGAGCGCAATTGAAGTTAACATGTGTCAGGTTAGCGTGACATCAGAGCTTTGGTTAACTGTTTTGCATAACAAAAAAGTGTCACAAAACACATCAAAAATAGATTACAAAGTACAGTTACATTCATAATAACACCATCTAATATAAATTATTAAAAAAAAATGCACAAAAAAGTTATAAAAGCTCAAAGATATTTAGGTCTCAGGTGTTAGGGGAAAAAAAGGCATTCAAAGGGCTTTAACATAGAGATACATACATATACATGTCTAAATATGTATATACAGTATATATATATATATATATATATATATATATATATATATATATATATATATATATATATATATATGTGTGTACATATGCACTTATATGTGTATATACAGTTGTGCTCATAAGTTTACATGCCCTGGCAGAATTTATGATTTCTTGGCCATTTTTCAGAGAATATGAATGATAACACAAAGAGGCATATTTAAGAAATGTCTTGCGGACCTGATCCGACAGTGCGGATCAGGTCCGCAAGACATCGCTGAATGCGGAGAGCAATATCCTCTCCGCATTTAACATTACACCAGCAGCTCACAAGAGCTGCTGGTGCAACGCCGCCCCCTGCAGACTCGGGGGTGTCAAGTAACCCGATCGTACTCGATCGGGTTGAATTGTTGTGATTCCTGTCTGCCTGCTCAGAGCAGGCGGACAGGGTTATGGAGCAGCGGTCTTTGTGACCACTGCTTCATAACTGCTGTTTCTGGCGAGTCTGAAGACTCGCCAGAAACACGGGCCGTCAAGCTCCTTTCAAAGCTTGATAGATAGGCTCCAAACACTTTTCTTTCACTCATGGTTAGTGTTTGGCTGAAGAAATTTATTATCAATCAACTGTGTTTATTCTTTTTAAATCATAATGACAACAGAAACTACCCAAATGACCCTGATCAAACGTTTACATACCCTGGTGATTTTGGCCTGATAACATGCACACAAGTTGACACAAAGGGGTTTGAATGGCTATTAAAGGTACCCATCCTCACCTGTGATATGTTTGCTGCAATTAGTGTGTTTAATGAATGAAAGTGCCCCTGTTTCTAAGAATATTTTTAAATAACGGGCACACATTCACTTTAAGTAAATGAAAACATGTGAAAACATATTTATGCTATATTTTTTTAATAAATTATTAAACTGTGTATTTACTGTAAATATTTGACATTCCAATGTTCTGCACATAGCAGAATATGTTCTATATATTTAGAAAAATATATTTATATACATATCTGTATATATCTATACCTATATATAATTATGTATATATAGGTATTATTATATAGCTAACTGCACTAGGGGTACACCATTTGTGCGATGTGGGGGGCTGGCAGTTTAGGAGTTCATAGTGAAGTTTAGTGCATCTGTTTCATCCAGACAAAAAAAGTTTGAGCAGTAAATGCGATTGTAATACGAGCACATATTACAGCTTGACTCTACCCATAGAAAATATGGGTAGCATAAATTACCATGAGTTTTCGCAAACATATTCACTGTAATTTTAACAGCACTCCACAAATATGGATTTTAGTGTAAAGAACACCGTAAGCTTGTTATCACATTTACGCTCCTAGCATTAACGATATCGCTCGTAATCTGTCCCATATTTGTGCAAAATACTATCAGATATATAGAATTATGTATTTATGAATAAATAGAACATATTTTTCTATGTGAAGAACATTGGAATGTGAAATAATAATATTTTCATGTGTGAATATTTGATTGGGTTTATGGGCATTAGGTTTAGGTTTTTTTTCCCCACTTGTTTTGCTCTGTTGACTTCTATGGGGGAATACGTTATCATGAGCACAATATTTGAAGCTCGGCTTTTGACGGGCTTCAGGTTAGCACACAAGTGAAAACAGTTTACTTTCAACTTGTAATACGAGAGCTACCCAACTCGCGCAAAAAAACTTACTCCTAGCGGAGTTAACACTCGAGCGAGAGCATTAAATAACACTTCACTTGTAATTTGGCCCACAGTTAGCATTCAATGAAAAACTACCTATGCAAATTTTTCAGGAACATTATGTAAGGTTTATGATGCTTAAAACATTAAGACCACAATGCCCACACACACACACACATATATATATATATATATATATATATATATATATATATATATATATACATACATGCATACACACACACATATTTGTGAATATATGTGTGTGTGTGTATGTGTATACATATATATTTTTCTGTAGATGCAATGTATATGATTTTGAGTCTAGTATGTTTCTTGATTTGTGTCAATAATTTTGCTAATTATATTATCATGCCATTTTTTTATGTAAAAGTACATATTTTGGTTTCGTGTTAATAGAATTTCTGGGGGGTTTTCACAAGGCACATGAATAAGAAAATATTCTAATGCCGTAGATTATTATACGCTGCATAATGGAGGCGTCATAGAATATAGTTCCAGTGACGTAATTAGCAGATTTACACATTAGTAATAAGAGAAAATAAAAACTTGATTAGCATTGATTGTTGGAGAAGAATTACACAAAATGGGGCCAATTTATCAATGTCTATCCGACATGATACGCTGTCAGCATTTAACATTGTACAAGCAGTTCACCTGAACTGCTTGTGCAATGCCGCTCCCTGCAGATTTGCGGCCAATTCAGATGCTTTTGAAACATAGGGGCCGAATGGAGATTGATGCCCCTGTTTCCTTGCGAGCCTTCATGCTCGCCGGAAACAGCAGTTATGAAACAGCGGTCTTAAGACCGCTGCTCCATAACTGGTCCACTGCCTCTGAGGCTGCGGTCTGCAATCCGCCTGATCCTTTACGAATAAACTAGATGTTCTCATGAAAATCAACCAGCAAACATTTTGCATGTTGATATCTCATTTCGGTTTCTGAAAGCACATGCATTCTCCAGAAATCATACCTCTTGATATATCCTGATGCAGAAAATGTCATAGCTATATTATGTAAATATGCACAGTCATGACAAAGGTTCAACTGTTGTAATGAAATTGTAAAAAATAAATTACTATAGTAAATAAATAGTCCTCTGGGAACAACAAGCAATCTTATCTTTATCTTTCAAGTTATATTAACCACAGCATCTTTGCATTTATCACTTTTATTTTGCAATTATTACATCATTTATTTGACGTAATATCTTGACATCTAGAATGTACTTGCCTTCAGTAACTGAATTGCTCTATTCCTTAAGTACACCACAGACAATACATTAGTTTGTGTAATAGAACATTAGTGGCGTTACAAATACCTCCTGCTCAGAGATTCCATACAGCACAATTTAATTTAATGAACGCTGTGTGATCTCCCATCACTTGTGCTACATTTAAATTCTATTCTTTCTATGTACAGTCTGTCATTATCTTTTAATATCTTTGCTTCAAATAGTGGTTGGTTTATTTTAATAAAAGTCATTTCTTCCAGCTGATAAGTCCGCTGAAATCATCCTTTGTTTTGTTAAAAGAAGATATTTTTTTATGAAGAATACAGCTCATTCTACAATGCACCAATTGTAACATCTTCAAAATGAAAAATCACCAGGTGCCTCTCTATTCATAGGAAACTAATAATCACAGAAAATAAAGCTTAATAAGTATGAGCAGGTGGGTTACAAATATATACACTTATATGAATAGATTTATTCCTATAACCTTCGATGTCTAAAACTATAATCAAAAAGGAATTTAAAAGAGAAATAAAATTTAAAGGGATATATTCACCATAATAGTTTGAATTAAAATGTGCATAAGTGCATTTCAGATTTGAATTTTTGCAACATATTTGCATTAGCAGCATTAGTTATCTACAGGGAGTGCAGAATTATTAGGCAAATGAGTATTTTGACCACATCATCCTCTTTATGCATGTTGTCTTACTCCAAGCTGTATAGGCTTGAAAGCCTACTACCAATTAAGCATATTAGGTGATGTGCATCTCTGTAATGAGAAGGGGTGTGGTCTAATGACATCAACACCCTATATCAGGTGTGCATAATTATTAGGCAACTTCCTTTCCTTTGGCAAAATGAGTCAAAAGAAGGACTTGGCAGGCTCAGAAAAGTCAAAAATAGTGAGATATCTTGCAGAGGGATGCAGCACTCTTAAAATTGCAAAGCTTCTGAAGCGTGATCATCGAACAATCAAGCGTTTCATTCAAAATAGTCAACAGGGTCGCAAGAAGCGTGTGGAAAAACCAAGGCGCAAAATAACTGCCCATGAACTGAGAAAAGTCAAGCGTGCAGCTGCCAAGATGCCACTTGCCACCAGTTTGGCCATATTTCAGAGCTGCAACATCACTGGAGTGCCCAAAAGCACAAGGTGTGCAATACTCAGAGACATGGCCAAGGTAAGAAAGGCTGAAAGATGACCACCACTGAACAAGACACACAAGCTGAAACGTCAAGACTGGGCCAAGAAATATCTCAAGACTGATTTTTCTAAGGTTTTATGGACTGATGAAATGAGAGTGAGTCTTGATGGGCCAGATGGATGGGCCCGTGGCTGGATTGGTAAAGGGCAGAGAGCTCCAGTCCGACTCAGACGCCAGCAAGGTGGAGGTGGAGTACTGGTTTGGGCTGGTATCATCAAAGATGAGCTTGTGGGGCCTTTTCGGGTTGAGGATGGAGTCAAGCTCAACTCCCAGTCCTACTGTCAGTTTCTGGAAGACACCTTCTTCAAGCAGTGGTACAGGAAGAAGTCTGCATCCTTCAAGAAAAACATGATTTTCATGCAGGACAATGCTCCATCACACGCGTCCAAGTACTCCACAGCGTGGCTGGCAAGAAAGGGTATAAAAGAAGAAAATCTAATGACATGGCCTCCTTGTTCACCTGATCTGAACCCCATTGAGAACCTGTGGTCCATCATCAAATGTGAGATTTACAAGGAGGGAAAACAGTACACCTCTCTGAACAGTGTCTGGGAGGCTGTGGTTGCTGCTGCACGCAATGTTGATGGTGAACAGATCAAAACACTGACAGAATCCATGGATGGCAGGCTTTTGAGTGTCCTTGCAAAGAAAGGTGGCTATATTGGTCACTGATTTGTTTTTGTTTTGTTTTTGAATGTCAGAAATGTATATTTGTGAATGTTGAGATGTTATATTGGTTTCACTGGTAAAAATAAATAATTGAAATGGGTATATATTTGTTTTTTGTTAAGTTGCCTAATAATTATGCACAGTAATAGTCACCTGCACACACATAAACAGGGTGACCAGACTTTCTGAACAGTCCAGGTTTTAATGCCCATCTCGATCTACTGAGAAAAATTTCCGGACATGCCAATTAACAAGTTTAATTATGATGAGATATCCTGATTTTATTAAAATAATAACCATAAAATAAATACATTTTTTTTTATCTATCTATCAATCTATCTATCTATACTCAAAATCATTATACAAAGCAGCATGTGTATTACTATTGATTACTGAAGAGTTAATTTTGGGGGACCAAAAAAAGTTTGCCCCAGGGCCCTCTTTAGAATAGGTCGGCTACTGTCTCCAGGCAGTGTATTAATATAAATAGCTATTAGAACTAGTATTGTTTCTGCTCAGTATTGTTTTCTAAGGCCTAGATTTGGAGTTTGGCGGTAGCCGTGAAAACCAGCGTTAGAGGCTCCTAACGCTGGTTTTAGGCTACCGCCAGTATTTGGAGTCAGTCAAAAAAGGGTCTAACGCTCACTTTTCAGCCGCGACTTTTCCATACCGCAGATCCCCTTACGTCAATTGCGTATCCTATCTTTTCAATGGGATCTTTCTAACTCTGGTATTTAGAGTCGTGGCTGAAGTGAGCTAACGACAAAACTCCAGCCGCAGAAAAAAGTCAGTAGTTAAGAGCTTTCTGGGCTAACGACGGTTTATAAAGCTCTTAACTACTGTGCTCTAAAGTACACTAACACCCATAAACTACCTATGTACCCCTAAACCGAGGTCCCCCCACATCGCCGCCACTCGATTAAATTTTTTTAACCCCTAATCTGCCGACCGCCACCTACGTTATCCTTATGTACCCCTAATCTGCTGCCCCTAACACCGCCGACCCCTATATTATATTTATTAACCCCTAACCTGCCCCCTCAACGTCGCCGCCAGCTACCTACACTTATTAACCCCTAATCTGCCGCCCGCACGCCGCCGCCAGCTACATTATAGCTATGTACCCCTAATCTGCTGCCCCTAACACCGCCGACCCCTATATTATATTTATTAACCCCTAACCTGCCCCCCTCAACGTCGCCGCCAGCTACCTACACTTATTAACCCCTAATCTGCCGAGCGGATCTCACCGCTACTATAATAAAGTTATTAACCACTACTCCGCCTCACTCCCGCCTCAATAACCCTATAATAAATAGTATTAACCCCTAATCTGCCCTCCCTAACATCGCCGACACCTAACTTCAATTATTAACCCCTAATTTGCCGACCGAATCTCGCCGCTATTCTGATAAATAGATTAACCCCTAAAGCTAAGTCTAACCCTAACACTAACACCCCCCTAAGTTAAATATAATTTAAATCTAACGAAATAAATTAACTCTTATTAAATAAATTATTCCTATTTAAAGCTAAATACTTACCTGTAAAATAAATCCTAATATAGCTACAATATAAATTATAATTATATTATAGCTATTTTAGGATTAATATTTATTTTACAGGTAACTTTGTATTTATTTTAACCAGGTACAATAACTATTAAATAGTTAAGAACTATTTAATAGCTAAAATAGTTAAAATAATTACAAAATTACCTGTAAAATAAATCCTAACCTAAGTTACAATTAAACCTAACACTACACTATCAATAAATTAATTAAATACAATACCTACAATTACCTACAATTAAACCTAACACTACACTATCAATACATTAATTAAATACAATATCTACAAATAAATACAATGAAATAAACTAACTAAAGTACAAAAAAAGAATAAATAAAAAAGAACTAAGTTACAAAAACTAAAAACATATTTACAAACATAAGAAAAATATTACAACAATTTTAAACTAATTACACCTACTCTAAGCCCCCTAATAAAATAACAAAGCCCCCCAAAATAAAAAAATGCCCTACCCTATTCTAAATTACTAAAGTTCAAAGCTCTTTTACCTTACCAGCCCTGAACAGGGCCCTTTGCGGGGCATGCCCCAAAGAATCCAGCTCTTTTGCCTGTAAAAAAAAACATACAATACCCCCCCCAACATTACAACCCACCACCCACATACCCCTAATCTAACCCAAACCCCCCTTAAATAAACCTAACACTAAGCCCCTGAAGATCTTCCTACCTTGTCTTCACCATGCCAGGTATGACCGTCCGTTCCAGGCTCCGATATCTTCATCTAAGCCCAAGCGGGGGCTAGACATCCATCATCCGACGGCTGAAGAAGTCCAGAAGAGGCTCCAAAGTCTTCATCCTATCCGGGAAGAAGAGTAGATCTGGACCGGCAACCATCTTCTTCCAAGCGGCATTGTCTATCTTCATCCGATGAGGACCGGCTCCATCTTGAAGACCTCCACCGTGGACCCATCTTCTTCTGACGACGACTTCCTGACGAATGACGGTTCCTTTAAGGGACATCATCCAAGATGGCGTCCCTCGAATTCCGATTGGCTGATAGGATTCTGATGGAATCAGCCAATCAGAATCAAGTTCAATCCGATTGGCTGATCCGATCAGCCAATCAGATTGAGCTCGCATTCTATTGGCTGATCGGAACAGCCAATAGAATGCAAGCTCAATCTGATTGGCTGATTGAATCAGCCAATCGGATTGAACTTGATTCTGATTGGCTGATTCCATCAGCCAATCAGAATTTTCCTACCTTAATTCCGATTGGCTGATAGAATCCTATCAGCCAATTGGAATTCGAGGGACGCCATCTTGGATGATGTCCCTTAAAGGAACCGTCATTCGTCGGGAAGTCGTCATCGGAAGAAGATGGGTCCGCGGTGGAGGTCTTCAAGATGGAGCCGGTCCTCATCGGATGAAGATAGAAGATGCCGCTTGGAAGAAGATGGTTGCCGGTCCGGATCTACTCTTCTTCCCGGATAGGATGAAGACTTTGGAGCCTCTTCTGGACTTCTTCAGCCATCGGATGATGGATGTCTAGCCCCCGCTTGGGCTTAGATGAAGATATCGGAGCCTGGAACGGACGGTCATACCTGGCATGGTGAAGACAAGGTAGGAAGATCTTCAGGGGCTTAGTGTTAGGTTTATTTAGGGTTAGATTAGGGGTATGTGGGTGGTGGGTTGTATGTTTTTTTTTACAGGCAAAAGAGCTGAATTCTTTGGGGCATGCCCCGCAAAGGGCCTTGTTCAGGGCTGGTAAGGTAAAAGAGCTTTGAACTTTAGTAATTTAGAATAGGGTAGGGCATTTTTTATTTTGGGGGGCTTTGTTATTTTATTAGGGGGCTTAGAGTAGGTGTAATTAGTTTAAAATGTTGTAATATTTTTCTTATGTTTGTAAATATTTTTTAATTTTTTGTAACTTAGTTCTTTTTTATTTTTTGTACTTTAGTTAGTTTATTTAATTGTAGTTATTTGTAGGTATTGTATTTAATTTATTGATAGTGTAGTGTTAGGTTTAATTGTAACTTAGGTTAGGATTTATTTTACAGGTAATTTTGTAATTATTTTAACTATTTTAGCTATTGTACCTGGTTAAAATAAATACAAAGTTACCTGTAAAATAAATATTAATCCTAAAATAGCTATAATATAATTATAATTTATATTGTAGCTATATTAGGATTTATTTTACAGGTAAGTATTTAGCTTTAAATAGGAATAATTTATTTAATAAGAGTTAATTAATTTTGTTAGATTTAAATTATATTTAAGTTAGGGGGGTGTTAGTGTAAGGGTTAGACTTAGCTTTAGGGGTTAATACATTTATTAGAATAGCGGTGAGCTCCAGTCGGCAGATTAGGGGTTAATGTTTGAAGTTAGGTGTCGGCGATGTTAGGGAGGACAGATTAGGGGTTAATACTATTTATTATAGGGTTAGTGAGGCGGATTAGGGGTTAATAACTTTATTATAATAGCGGTGCGGTCCGGTCGGCAGATTAGGGGTTAATAAGTGTAGGCAGGTGGAGGCGACGTTGTGGGCGGCAGATTAGGGGTTAATAAATATAATATAGGGGTCGGCGATGTTAGGGCAGCAGATTAGGGGTACATAGGGATAATGTAAGTAGCGGCGGTTTACGGAGCGGCAGATTAGGGGTTAATAATAATATGCAGGGGTCAGCGATAGCGGGGGCGGCAGAATAGGGGTTAATAAGTGTAAGGTTAGGGGTGTTTAGACTCGGGGTACATGTTAGAGTGTTAGGTGCAGACGTAGGAAGTGTTTCCCCATAGCAAACAATGGGGCTGCGTTAGGAGCTGAACGCGGCTTTTTTGCAGGTGTTAGGTTTTTTTTCAGCTCAAACAGCCCCATTGTTTTCTATGGGGGAATCGTGCATGAGCACGTTTTTGAGGCTGGCCGCATCCGTAAGCAACTCTGGTATCGAGAGTTGAAGTTGCGTTAAATATGCTCTATGCTCCTTTTTTGGAGCCTAACGCAGCCATTCTGTGGACTCTCAATACCAGAGTTATTTTAAAGGTGCGGCCAGAAAAAAGCCAGCGTTAGCTACGCGGGTCGTTACCGACAAAACTCTAAATCTAGCCGTAATTTTGGTGTCTTATTACAGTCACTAATTAATACATATTTTAAAAATGCCCCAAAGGAAATTTGTGTTTACTGATGCCCTGAGATTAGTTTTTTCTTTTTATAAAATAAACAAAATTAAATGATACAATTAACTATTTGCATTAGAATTGCTTCTCCTCCATATTTCTATACCCTAGCGCTAACTGTTCTCTACATTGTTACGCCTGCAAATAGATCCCTTTAGCATGTCTTTTTCAACTGCTTTTACATGGGTGCTCCAGATAGTAAATTAATACAAATAACGATTTGAACTAGTATTGTTTCGGCTTAGTATTGTTTTCTACTTTCTGTGACTTACAACAGTCACTAATTAATCTATATTGTAAAAATGCCTAAAAGGAAATGTGTATTTACTGATGCCCCTGTGATCAGGTTTTCCTTTTATAAAAGAAACAGAATTAAATGATAAAGAGGAATGCACAATTTGCCATGCTGTGTTTTCTGTTACACATGGAAAACATTAAGACATCTAGGACCATATAAACAAGAAGAAACACAAGGTTGCACTCTCAGCATCAACATCTACTAAAAAAGTGAAATTTTTAAAGGGGGCGGAGCTACGCCGTGCTGGAACATGGCAGCAGTGTGAAAGAGCTCCCTAGCTGTCATAGCATCAAATACCCATATCGGCAATCACAATGGTCAGGACTACCCAAAGAAAGACCATAACTGAGCTGTAAAAGACATCCAGTCACCGGAAAGACCCCCTGAGCAAGATAGCACAAACCAAAAAATGGAAAGTAAATCTTGCACCATCTTGCTTTTACTTTTAAAGACCCGGCTGCATGCCTAGAGCGATTACAGCTCACACACAGGAACCACAAAGGAGGCTCAATCGCTCCACAGTACCAGGCTGATACCTAGCCACCTCCACAAGACCCGGCATCAGAATACACCAGGGAGTTTGCAGCGAACGGCCATCACTAAAGTCCCAATACTGCTGCAACACGCTTGTGACGATCCATCAAAAGCAAGTAAGTCACAGAGCATGGACGTCTTCGTATAGCATTACACGCTATTGTGTGCAATGAAACCGGAATCAAGGGGTCAGACTCCCAGACATTGAGTGAAAATTTTCAAACTGAATATAACACACAAAATTATACAACATAACACAGCCTAGAAACACATAGGCGAAAAATATAATCAACACCTACGTGGGCAAATAAAGTGTGCGCATCTACAAAACGCAAACCCAGAATAAAGACCCCTAAACATCCATTTATTTATGGGACTGTAAGCAAATAAATAAGATACACAGAGCACTTGCAGAATCTTTTCATTCCTTTGTGCTCTGGACTAGGGATGTCCATATTATAAACGAATAGCTCATATCTTCCAGAGAGAGATTCTGAAAAATAGGAGCAGGTGAAAGCAATTAACATCCCTGCAAAAGAATCTGACTTGCAAGCCCTATAGACACAGTGCTTTTGCTTAATAAATATAGGGGTTATGGCAGCTAGGAAAGGAAACAAGCCAGATAAACAGAACAAGCCAACATATTTGACCCCATTGGTTTCCCCTTTTGTCAGTCACAAGAGCAGCCTGTATTAGACAAGTCACAGTCACAAGAGGTACGCTCCTCTGATACATCATCAAATATGTCTGTAAACCAGCATGACTCACTGATAACTATTTAAGCACAGATAGCAAGCTTGCCATCTAAAACAGATATTGAATCCTTAAAATCTTTCATAAAAGAAGAAATTAGAGATTTGAAGAAAGACCTAAATGAACAAGGATCTAGAATCAACTATCTAGAAGATGGTCAAGATAACCTAAATAACCTAGTTAGCCCTAACACCCAGCAGCTGTCTATTCAGGACTCCATGATCCAACATTTGCAAGAAAAAATCGAAGACCTCAATAATAGAGGGAAGAGGAATAATCTTAGGATTAGGGACATACCAGAAGAGATCCCTCATGAACAGCTAAAAGCATATGTAAAAGATTTATTCCAATTTCTAAATCCCCGGGCCCCTCCTCTTCAAAACAAAGACATAGAAAGAGTTCATAGAGCTTTGGGACCCCCTACTAAACCTCCAGCTCCACCTCAAGATGTCATTTTAAGATATCTGAAATATACCACAAAAGAAGAGATCCGGCAGGCAGCCAGGACCAGGCAATATATCTCCTTTCAGAGTCATAACTTGAAAGTTTACCAAGATAGCCCTCAAACAATACAAAGGTGAAAGGAAGTCCGCTTCATCACCAAAACCCTTCAAGAGAACAACATTAGATATAGATGGGGCTTCCCTTTCAGCCTTATCATCAACCATAATGGATCCCAAATAATCTATAAAGGTATAAAGGCTTTAATGCAAAGATAGAATATAATATGCAATACAAAGTGAAAAATTAACACTTAAAACTAAAACCAAGAACTGATACTCTCCTTTTAGGTAAGACCGCAGCCTTCTTACAGTCTCTCCTCTATGACTGTCTTGATCAAATGGCAATAGAAAAATAGATGGCGCTGGTCTGTGGAGTAATATTTCTCTAAATGATGGAGAGAAAAAAGGGCTTGAGGTGCAGGAAAATACCAAGAAATATAAGTGCAGTATACTCACTCCATATATTGTAGGAGTTCAGCTGTAGTAAGATGCATTTCTAGGCAATGGAAATCCCCAGAACAAGTATTCAAGATATATCCTAAGTTGGTGAGTAGATCTATAACTGAATAGAAACTCAAATTGACCAAAGGTTGTCCAATATGTAAACACAAACAAAGTAGTAACTTACTCCATATAAAAGAGAATCCGGCTTGCCACAGCAGAGAACAATACCAAATGTCTTCCAGATATGTTAAAAAGATGTATTTATTTAGCTCAACGCATTTCAACTTGCAACAAGTCTTTCTCAAGAGCAGAATAAAATTTGATAAAAGCAGATAATGGTGTATAATTGCTGTGTTCACAAGCCGGTTTATATACAGATATGATGCTATCCAATTTCCTGTGAGAAATAGGAAGTTGGATTTACAATTTAGTGTATTAAAAAGAAATAAAAAGAAATAAGAAGCAGTAACAGAAATTGGTGGCCGACTATTTACTTTATATAATCAGTTTAGAATCTCAAATGTCACTTATTTTTAAAATATTCGTAAATTTACAATTGAAAAAATAGTCTGGCATCAATTTCGTATTTCAACCAATCAGAAAAGGTATTCGCTCAGGTGTCCAATCCGGGAAGATTCGAGAAACCAGTCTTCAAACGAGTAGTGTATTATGTGTGAGTTCCGTTTCAGGTCCGGAACGAAGTCACGTGCGTGAAATAGCCAATCCGGGTAAAGCTGTGTAGCGCGCGGAGCGGCCTTTTCATACAGAGTTCTCCGTTTGTGAGAATGTTCGTAATAGGTCTATGCTGATGAGGGGGAGGGTTTTATGACGTGGGGACATTCAGTATATTACCCAATAGTAATACATTTGCTAGAAAAGGAAAAAAAAAGAAGTGAACAGTATTTGTTCTCACTCGTATATTTATGCAGTTATGCCTTTTTACAATTGAAGTATGATTACATGTCATAACAGATATAGCAATGTCACAAACTTTAATCTAATTCAAATTGTTTAAATAACCATTACAAATCAATTGCACAAGTCGAAAAAAATAATTAGAATTCCTTAAAAAACATTATGTGGTTCAAGATAGAGTATCGTTCTATAATAAAAACATGCACATTAGTAGGCACATATAAAGTCTTTTTTCTTATACAATTTTTTCGTGATTGGGGAAATAATATAGTTTTATTTATACCTAATACCTTTAATGACCTGGACTCTCTGGCTAAAAAACTCAACCTTACCTTTGAACCACCACCAGACAGAATCATAGACTTTCCATCTTCCCCTGTGGACCCAGACAAAGATAACCCTAAAGAGCAGCATTCCAATTGGAACAAAGTAGCCCCAAAGAGACGTAAGACAGGACCCATCTTCTTCAACGGATACTTGAGCACAGATGAGAAGATGTTTCACATAGACATTAAGCAATATGAAAGTAGTGGTATGATATTTCATACCACAAAACCCATATAATGTAAATTAAAAAGTCTACATTGAACATTGCTACAGTAATTAACTTCACTCTTATATAACATTAAGTAAACCTCCCAAGGTTTCCCTACAAATTATCACTTAGGGAAACCATTCAAAATCTCAGGGATAATACCCCCTTCATATAATTGACCCCGATCTTTGTTAGATCCTTATATCATCAGCTAATTTTCATAGGCCTAGATTTAAGTTGGGCGGTAGCCGTCAAAACCAGCGTTAGAGGCTCCTAACGCTGGTTTTTACCGCCCGCTGGTATTTGGAGTCAGTCAGGAAAGGGTCTAACGCTCACTTTGCAGCCGCGACTTTTCCATACCGCAGATCCCCCTACGCCATTTGCGTATCCTATCTTTTCAATGGGATCTTCCTAACGCCGGTATTTAGAGTCTTGGCTGAAGTGAGCGTTAGAAATCTAACGACAAAACTCCAGCCGCAGAAAAAAGTCAGTAGTTAAGAGCTTTCTGGGCTAACGCCGGTTCATAAAGCTCTTAACTACTGTGCTCTAAAGTACACTAACACCCATAAACTACCTATGTACCCCTAAACCGAGGCCCCCCCACATCGCCGCCACTCTATTAAAAAATTTTAACCCCTAATCTGCCGACCGCACACCGCTGCCACCTACGTTATCCCTATGAACCCCTAATCTGCTGCCCCTAACACCGCCGACCCCTATATTATATTTATTAACCCCTAATCTGCCGCCCCCGCTATCGCTGACCCCTGCATATTATTATTAACCCCTAATCTGCCGCTACGTACACCGCCGCAACCTACGCTATCCCTATGTACCCCTAATCTGCTTCCCCTAACACCGCCGACCCCTATATTATATTTATTAACCCCTAATATGCCGCCCCCAACGTCGCCGCCACCTGCCTACAATTATTAACCCCTAATCTGCCGACCGGAGCTCACCGCTACTATAATAAAGTTATTAACCCCTAATCTGCCTCACTCCCGCCTCAATAACCCTATAATAAATAGTATTAACCCCTAATCTGCCCTCCCTAACATCGCCGACACCTAACTTCAAGTATTAACCCCTAATCTGCCGACCGGAGCTCACCGCTACTCTAATAAATTTTTTTAACCCCTAAAGCTATTTCTAACCCTAACCCTAACACCCCCCTAAGTTAAATATAATTTTTATCTAACGAAATAAATTAACTCTTATTAAATAAATTATTCCTATTTAAATCTAAATACTTACCTGTAAAATAAACCCTAATATAGCTACAATATAAATAATAATTATATTGTAGCTATTTTAGGATTAATATTTATTTTACAGGCAACTTTGTATTTATTTTAACCAGGTACAATAGCTATTAAATAGTTAAGAACTATTTAATAGCTAGCTAGTTAAAATAATTACAAAATTACCTGTAAAATAAATCCTAACCTAAGTTACAATTAAACCTAACACTACACTATCAATAAATAAATTAAATAAACTACCTACAACTAAGTTACAAAAAATAAAAAAATATTTACAAACATTAGAAAAATATTACAACAATTTCAAACTAATTACATCTACTCTAAGCCCCCTAATAAAATAACAAAGCCACCCAAAATAAAAAAATGCCCTACCCTATTCTAAAATTAAAATAGAAAAGCTCTTTTACCTTACCAGCCCTGAAAAGGGCCCTTTGCGGGGCATGCCCCAAAGAATTCAGCTATTTTGCCTGTAAAAAAAAAACATACAATACCCCCCCCCAACATTACAACCCACCACCCACATACCCCTAATCTAACCCAAACCCCCCTTAAATAAACCTAACACTAAGCCCCTGAAGATCTCCCTAGCTTGTCTTCTCCACACCGGGTCCCGATCTGTCCAGAAGACCCTCCGAAATCTTCATCCATGCCCAAGGGGGGGCTGAAGAGTGACGTCCATCCTCCGACTGAAGTCTGGATCCAAGCGGCGGCTGAAGAAATCCATCATCGGGTTTGAAGTCTTGATCCAAGCGGGCGCTGAAGAAGTCCATCATCGGGATGAAGTCTTCTATGAAGCGGCATCTTCAATCTTCTTTCTTCCGGAGCCATCATCTTCCAGCCGACGCGGATCCATCCTCTTCTGATTGGCTGATCCAATCAGCCAATCAGATTGAGCTCACATTCTATTGGCTGATCGGAACAGCCAATAGAATGCGAGCTCAATCTGATTGGCTGATCAGATCAGCCAATCGGATTGAACTTGAATCTAATTGGCTGATTCCATCAGCCAATCAGAATTTTCCTACCTTAATTCCGATTGGCTGATAGAATCCTATCAGCCAATCGGAATTCCACAGAGGCCATCTTGGATGACGTCATTTAAAGGAACCGTCATTCGGCGAGTAGGCGTTGGTAGAAGAGGATGGATCCGCGTCGGCTGGAAGATGATGGCTCCGGAAGAAAGAAGATTGAAGATGCCGCTTCATAGAAGACTTCAGCCCGATGATGGATTTCTTCAGCCGCCGCTTGGATCCAGACTTCAGGCGGAGGATGGACGTCACTCTTCAGCCTCCGCTTGGGCTTGGATGAAGATTTCGGAGGCTCTTCTGGACAGATCGGGACCCGGTGTGGTGAAGACAAGGTAGGGAGATCTTCAGGGGCTTAGTGTTAGGTTTATTTAAGGGGGGTTTGGGTTAGATTAGGGGTATGTGGGTGGTAGTAAGATGCATTTCTAGGCAATGGAAATCCCCAGAACAAGTATTCAAGATATATCCTAAGTTGGTGAGTAGATCTATAACTGAATAGAAACTCAAATTGACCAAAGGTTGTCCAATATGTAAACACAAACAAAGTAGTAACTTACTCCATATAAAAGAGAATCCGGCTTGCCACAGCAGAGAACAATACCAAATGTCTTCCAGATATGTTAAAAAGATGTATTTATTTAGCTCAACGCGTTTCAACTTGCAACAAGTCTTTCTCAAGAGCAGAATAAAATTTGATAAAAGCAGATAATGGTGTATAATTGCTGTGTTCACAAGCCGGTTTATATACAGATATGATGCTATCCAATTTCCTGTGAGAAATAGGAAGTTGGATTTACAATTTAGTGTATTAAAAAGAAATAAAAAGAAATAAGAAGCAGTAACAGAAATTGGTGGCCGACTATTTACTTTATATAATCAGTTTAGAATCTCAAATGTCACTTATTTTTAAAATATTCGTAAATTTACAATTGAAAAAATAGTCTGGCATCAATTTCGTATTTCAACCAATCAGAAAAGGTATTCGCTCAGGTGTCCAATCCGGGAAGATTCGAGAAACCAGTCTTCAAACGAGTAGTGTATTATGTGTGAGTTCCGTTTCAGGTCCGGAACGAAGTCACGTGCGTGAAATAGCCAATCCGGGTAAAGCTGTGTAGCGCGCGGAGCGGCCTTTTCATACAGAGTTCTCCGTTTGTGAGAATGTTCGTAATAGGTCTATGCTGATGAGGGGGAGGGTTTTATGACGTGGGGACATTCAGTATATTACCCAATAGTAATACATTTGCTAGAAAAGGAAAAAAAAAGAAGTGAACAGTATTTGTTCTCACTCGTATATTTATGCAGTTATGCCTTTTTACAATTGAAGTATGATTACATGTCATAACAGATATAGCAATGTCACAAACTTTAATCTAATTCAAATTGTTTAAATAACCATTACAAATCAATTGCACAAGTCGAAAAAAATAATTAGAATTCCTTAAAAAACATTATGTGGTTCAAGATAGAGTATCGTTCTATAATAAAAACATGCACATTAGTAGGCACATATAAAGTCTTTTTTCTTATACAATTTTTTCGTGATTGGGGAAATAATATAGTTTTATTTATACCTAATACCTTTAATGACCTGGACTCTCTGGCTAAAAAACTCAACCTTACCTTTGAACCACCACCAGACAGAATCATAGACTTTCCATCTTCCCCTGTGGACCCAGACAAAGATAACCCTAAAGAGCAGCATTCCAATTGGAACAAAGTAGCCCCAAAGAGACGTAAGACAGGACCCATCTTCTTCAACGGATACTTGAGCACAGATGAGAAGATGTTTCACATAGACATTAAGCAATATGAAAGTAGTGGTATGATATTTCATACCACAAAACCCATATAATGTAAATTAAAAAGTCTACATTGAACATTGCTACAGTAATTAACTTCACTCTTATATAACATTAAGTAAACCTCCCAAGGTTTCCCTACAAATTATCACTTAGGGAAACCATTCAAAATCTCAGGGATAATACCCCCTTCATATAATTGACCCCGATCTTTGTTAGATCCTTATATCATCAGCTAATTTTCATAGGCCTAGATTTAGAGTTGGGCGGTAGCCGTCAAAACCAGCGTTAGAGGCTCCTAACGCTGGTTTTTACCGCCCGCTGGTATTTGGAGTCAGTCAGGAAAGGGTCTAACGCTCACTTTGCAGCCGCGACTTTTCCATACCGCAGATCCCCCTACGCCATTTGCGTATCCTATCTTTTCAATGGGATCTTCCTAACGCTGGTATTTAGAGTCTTGGCTGAAGTGAGCGTTAGAAATCTAACGACAAAACTCCAGCCGCAGAAAAAAGTCAGTAGTTAAGAACTTTCTGGGCTAACGCCGGTTCATAAAGCTCTTAACTACTGTGCTCTAAAGTACACTAACACCCATAAACTACCTATGTACCCCTAAACCGAGGCCCCCCCACATCGCCGCCACTCTATTAAAATTTTTTAACCCCTAATCTGCCGACCGCACACCGCTGCCACCTACGTTATCCCTATGAACCCCTAATCTGCTGCCCCTAACACCGCCGACCCCTATATTATATTTATTAACCCCTAATCTGCCGCCCCCGCTATCGCTGACCCCTGCATATTATTATTAACCCCTAATCTGCCGCTACATACACCGCCGCAACCTACGCTATCCCTATGTACCCCTAATCTGCTTCCCCTAACACCGCCGACCCCTATATTATATTTATTAACCCCTAATATGCCGCCCCCAACGTCGCCGCCACCTGCCTACAATTATTAACCCCTAATCTGCCGACCGGAGCTCACCGCTACTATAATAAAGTTATTAACCCCTAATCTGCCTCACTCCCGCCTCAATAACCCTATAATAAATAGTATTAACCCCTAATCTGCCCTCCCTAACATCGCCGACACCTAACTTCAAGTATTAACCCCTAATCTGCCGACCGGAGCTCACCGCTACTCTAATAAATTTTTTTAACCCCTAAAGCTATTTCTAACCCTAACCCTAACACCCCCCTAAGTTAAATATAATTTTTATCTAACGAAATAAATTAACTCTTATTAAATAAATTATTCCTATTTAAATCTAAATACTTACCTGTAAAATAAACCCTAATATAGCTACAATATAAATAATAATTATATTGTAGCTATTTTAGGATTAATATTTATTTTACAGGCAACTTTGTATTTATTTTAACCAGGTACAATAGCTATTAAATAGTTAAGAACTATTTAATAGCTAGCTAGTTAAAATAATTACAAAATTACCTGTAAAATAAATCCTAACCTAAGTTACAATTAAACCTAACACTACACTATCAATAAATAAATTAAATAAACTACCTACAACTAAGTTACAAAAAATAAAAAAATATTTACAAACATTAGAAAAATATTACAACAATTTCAAACTAATTACATCTACTCTAAGCCCCCTAATAAAATAACAAAGCCACCCAAAATAAAAAAATGCCCTACCCTATTCTAAAATTAAAATAGAAAAGCTCTTTTACCTTACCAGCCCTGAAAAGGGCCCTTTGCGGGGCATGCCCCAAAGAATTCAGCTATTTTGCCTGTAAAAAAAAAACATACAATACCCCCCCCCCAACATTACAACCCACCACCCACATACCCCTAATCTAACCCAAACCCCCCTTAAATAAACCTAACACTAAGCCCCTGAAGATCTCCCTAGCTTGTCTTCTCCACACCGGGTCCCGATCTGTCCAGAAGACCCTCCGAAATCTTCATCCATGCCCAAGGGGGGGCTGAATGAATTCCGATTGGCTGATAGAATCCTATCAGCCAATCGGAATTCCACAGAGGCCATCTTGGATGACGTCATTTAAAGGAACCGTCATTCGGCGAGTAGGCGTTGGTAGAAGAGGATGGATCCGCGTCGGCTGGAAGATGATGGCTCCGGAAGAAAGAAGATTGAAGATGCCGCTTCATAGAAGACTTCAGCCCGATGATGGATTTCTTCAGCCGCCGCTTGGATCCAGACTTCAGGCGGAGGATGGACGTCACTCTTCAGCCTCCGCTTGGGCTTGGATGAAGATTTCGGAGGCTCTTCTGGACAGATCGGGACCCGGTGTGGTGAAGACAAGGTAGGGAGATCTTCAGGGGCTTAGTGTTAGGTTTATTTAAGGGGGGTTTGGGTTAGATTAGGGGTATGTGGGTGGTGAGTTGTAATGTTGGGGGGGTATTGTATGTTTTTTTTTTACAGGCAAAAGAGCTGAATTCTTTGGGGCATGCCCCGCAAAGGGCCCTTTTCAGGGCTGGTAAGGTAAAAGAGCTTTTCTATTTTAATTTTAGAATAGGGTTGGGCATTTTTTCATTTTGGGGGGCTTTGTTATTTTATTAGGGGGCTTAGAGTAGGTGTAAATAGTTTAAAATTGTTGTAATATTTTTCTAATGTTTGTAAATATATTTTTATTTTTTGTAACTTAGTTCTTTTTTATTTTTTGTACTTTAGTTAGTTTATTTAATTGTAGGTATTGTATTTAATTAATTTATTGATAGTGTAGTGTTAGGTTTAATTGTAGATAATTGTAGGTAGTTTATTTAATTTATTTATTTATAGTGTAGTGTTAGGTTTAATTGTAACTTAGGTTAGGATTTATTTTACAGGTAATTTTGTAATTGTTTTAACTAGCTAGCTATTAAATAGTTCTTAACTATTTAATAGCTATTGTACCTGGTTAAAATAAATACAAAGTTGCCTGTAAAATAAATATTAATCCTAAAATAGCTACAATATAATTATTATTTATATTGTAGCTATATTAGGGTTTATTTTACAGGTAAGTATTTAGATTTAAATAGGAATAATTTATTTAATAAGAGTTAATTTATTTCGTTAGATAAAAATTATATTTAACTTAGGGGGGTGTTAGGGTTAGGGTTAGAAATAGCTTTAGGGTTAAATTTTTTTATTAGAGTAGCGGTGAGCTCCGGTCGGCAGATTAGGGGTTAATACTTGAAGTTAGGTGTCGGCGATGTTAGGGAGGGCAGATTAGGGGTTAATACTATTTATTATAGGGTTATTGAGGTGGGAGTGAGGCGGATTAGGGGTTAATACATTTATTATAGTAGCGGCAAGATCCGGTCGGCAGATTAGGGGTTAATAAGTGTAGGTAGGTGGAGGGGGGCAGATTAGGTGTTAATAAATATAATATAGGGGTCGGCGGTGTTAAGGGCAGCAGATTAGGGGTACATAGGGATAACGTAGGTGGCGGCGGTATACGGAGCGGCAGATTAGGGGTTAATAATAATATGCAGGGGTCAGCGATAGCGGGGGCGGCAGATTAGGGGTTAATAAGTGTAAGGTTAGGGGTGTTTAGACTCGGTGTACATGTTAGGGTGTTAGGTGCAGATATAGGAAGTGTTCACCATAGGAAACAATGTAGCTGCGTTAGGAGCTGAACGCTGCTTTTTTGCAGGTGTTAGGTTTTTTTTCAGCTTAAACAGCCCCATTGTTTCCTATGGGGGAATCGTGCACGAGCACGTTTTTGAAGCTGGCCGCATCCGTAAGCACCGCTGGAATTTAGAGTTGTAGTGGCGGTAAATATGCTCTACGCTCCCTTTTTGGAGCCTAACGCAGCCCTTCTGTGAACTTTAAATACCAGCGGTATTTAAAAGGTGCGGGAGAAAAAAAGCCAGCGTAGCTAACGCACCCCTTTGGTCGCAGAACTCTAAATCTAGCCGTTAATTCGTCCAGGATTTGCCTTAAATAATATCTAACACTATTAGACTAAAATTGAATGCCAAATGACAACATTCTACCCCCACAGAATGGTGTATAATAAGAAAAATTCATACACTGGATGTTGATGTATTTATGTTTGTTATGCTTTACTTACTTTTACATTTTTCTCTGCAAGATTTACATTTGCAGGTTGTTCTACCTGCTTAACATTTGCAGGTTGTTCTATTTTTTTCTGCATGTTTCCCATTTGCAGGTTGTTCTATTTTTTCTGCATGTTTTACATTTGCAGGTTGTTCTATTTTCTCTATTGGTTTACCATGTATAGGATGTTCTAATGTCATTACTTGCTCATGTTGCTGTATTATTAAAAATGTTAACAGACTTGTATTCAATACTCAAATCACACATACAATATATCATTTGAGGTATCTGTTTGGCTACAGAACCCTCTCACACACAGAATGTGCTCTATTCTCCCAAATAGACAATGGCTGGTGACCCCCTAATCATCAACATACTCTCACACAATGTCAAAGGATTACACATCCCTAAAAAAAGAAACACAGCTATTAGAGACTATAAAAGACTCAAATACGATATAATCTTCTTACAGGAGACCCACTTTAAAAGAGGACGAGAATCTCTCCAATCTCTATGAAAATTCGGACATGTTTACTTAGCATCCCATAATACCAAACATAATGGAGTAGGCATACTTATTGAAAAGAACGTTCCATTCCAGCTATCCTACATACATAGAGACAGTGAGGGGAGACTAATAGTTATAACAGGTTCGCTCTATAATAAGACCATAACATTAGCCAACATATATGCCCCTAATAACTCCCCGCAGTTATTCCAACACATGTGTAACACAATTCTCGAATTTGCCAAAAGTAGCTTAATTGTCGGTGGAGATTTCAATTTAGCTTTGGACCCTGAACTGGATTGTTCTACGGGATTCTCATAAGTCCCTCAGAAGACATTAAAATTAGTCAAATCTACTCTGTCAAAAATGGCCGTACACGATGACTGGAGACTCCACCACCCCTCTACAAAAGATAATACCTTTTATTCCCATTCCCACCAAATATACTCAAGGATTGATTATCTTTTTATTTATTTATAGAATATTTTACCAAGAAGGATACATTGAGATTTCTCTCGTTTTCAAGTATGTCCTGGGTCCACAAAACATTGCATTGTTACAATAGGGTACAATAAAATACAGATACAATATTAGTACATAATATATGCAAAATTTAACATAGAACAGGTAGGAAATATATAATCAACCATGACAGGTGCATTCTGTTTTGATATATGTAGAGAGGGATCTCTTAAAGGATTTTAGGCTTGGGGAAGGTTTGAAAGTGTGCGGGAGGTCGTTCCATAATTGTGGTGCTCTGTAGGAAAAAGAGGATTGAGTTGCTTTCTTTTTGTATTGTTGCAAACTAAATAATGTGCTGGTACTGAATCAGAGGTTATAGGAGGTGGGAACAGCCAGGAGAGCATTCTGCTCAGGTAGGGTGGGAGCTTCCCAGAAAAGCTCTTAAATAGACGTTACTTTTAATAGACGTTACTAGTTTAGCTTTAGTCAAAAGCACAGACATCACTCCTTTAACAGGGTCAGACCATGCCAACTAATCAAGTTGCACCCTTAAATGGCCTACTTCACAAATACAAGACAGGACATGGAAATTAAATGAAACTTTGCTAAAAGATTACCAAATCCATAGAAGATTATTTCAAACAAAACAATACTCCAGACGTATAGCCGCATCACATTTGGGAAGCACATAAGTGTGTGATTAGAGGGGAAATCATAGCTTTTCAAAGCAGCAAAAAATAAACAGAGATTCCAATTTCTTAAAACATTACTAGAAGACTTATAAATAAATAAAAAAGAGAAGCGCTCATAAGGCTAAAGACATCAAAATGTACTCAAAACCTATAAAACTATAAGATATCAAATATTAAGAGTGCGCACTCTGTGCTTGATAAACTTTAACACACTTTAACACATTATTTAAAACATATCATCAAGTTTAGGTTCAATGAAAAAGATTACTTATCATATTAGATAGTCCCGTAGCAACTCCTCAAACCAGACAGTTTGTTGAAAGAGAAACAAATTTGTTTCCTTTTCTGAAAACGTGTTCTCTACTAGCCAATAGTATGCCTTAAATATCGTTACCCTTGATTTCTACAAATATTGTGTTCTTTGTTTAGTATTTCCCAGTTATTCGTTACTTCTCCAGACTGTCTTTTTGTTAATTAGACATGTGCGATTCGGTTCGGATCGATTCGGAAATTCGGCCGAATTCGTAAAATTCAGGATTCGGATCGATTCGAATTTCCGAATTAAAATAGTGCCGAATCTAATGAATAAATCCAAATTAGTTCGGATTTATTCGGTAGATTCGGATGGCCATGGATTACACTAGTATTGTACAGTATATTAGGTTATATCACTCTGCTATGGGCTACACCTAATATACAGTACATAATACTAGTCTAATACACAGCACATCCCACCTAACACTTCCTGAAATTCCGAATTTCTGAACCGAATCGAACCGAATCTGGACGAATTTTTTCGAATCCGAATAAATTAGAAACGAATCCGAACCGAATTGATTCTAATTTGTCCGAATTCGAATCGATCCGAACCGAAATTAAAAAAAATCAGAATCGATCCAAACCGAACCGAATTTTTTCGCATGCACATGTCTATTGTTAATACAGCCGTCCAATGTTTCTTAGGTGCAATACTTCTCACCTAGACGCTCTCACCCCTGCTATGGCCCTATTGTATTTTTTGGATACTTTAAAAATGCCTTCCAATGACACACGTTCTCACCTCTTATGTGTCTCCAGGCTAAAAAGATCCACCTCGGTGCCTCAGGGTTCACTCAGAGTTATTTCACTGTACTGCTTGCCTTTCTCCAACCTCGTTCTCCAAGTTTGCGCTCCAAATCTTTGCAGCACAGAAAGAATAACCGGAAACTGTAACGGCACTTATAATTCTAATGCCAGCTTTCCAATTCTTTCGGTTTATTTTTCTTCCTCTCTTTGGCTGTCTGGAGAAGTAACGAATAACTGGGAAATACTAAACAAAGAACACAATATTTGGAGAAATCAAGTTTCCACAGTAAAAGGAACCTTTTAAGTTTTTGGATATATAATTGCCAAAAATCCATTACAATTTGAATTTAAGGGTAACGAGATTTAAGGCATACTATTGGCTAGTGGAGAACACGTGTTCGGAAAAGGAAACAAATTTGTTTCTGTTTCAACAAACTGTCTGGTTTGAGGAGTTACTAAGGGACTATCTAATATGATAAGTAATCTTTTTCATTGAACCTTAATTTGATGATATGTTTTAAATAATGTGTTAAAGTGTGTTAAAGTTTTTATCAAGAGTGAAAATAAGTGTTATCAAGTACAGAGTGCGCACTCTTAATATTTTATATCTTATAGTATTATAGGTTATGAATAAATTTTGATGTCTTTAGCCTTATGAGCGCCTCTCTTTTTTATTTATTTATGTAACATGTTTTAGAGCTGTAATACAGGTACAGTGAAAGAGAAGTTTGACATATAAAATTCCCTAAATTGTATATATTTTTACTATATTACTAGAAGACTTACATAAACTTCAAGAAACACATAAACGATTACCAAAAAAACACTCCCTTATGGAAAACATACAACACAAAAGGAACCAATTAAATTTATACTTAGGAACGGAAGCAAAACGCAAAGCCCTATTTCACACGAAAATGTATTATAAGGGCACCAATAAACAGGGCAAAATGCTGGCCAGACTACTAAGACAAAAGACTAACAAACGCTATATCATGACAATTAAAGACAGTACAGGGAAAATTTGGTCCTCATCTAGAGACATAGCAGACAAATTTAGAATATACTATGAAAAGTTATATAATCTGGAGGGAAACATACATCCCCTAGCCAGAATGACATTTCTAATTACCTCTCCCAACTACAACTTCCCTCCCTTACTAAAGAACAGAGAGCAGAGCTGGAGTCAACCCTCGCCCTTAAGGAACTTCAAGATGCTATATCATCCTTTCCCTCAGGGAAAGCCCCAGACCCAGATGGTTTTGGAAATGCTTACTATTACAAATTTAAAAATAGCCTTGCCCCTCATCTTCTTTCCTATTTTCAAGGCATAGACCATAATAAATCCTTTACCCCCTCTGCTCTACAAGTCCATATAACAGGTATACCAAAACCAAATAAACCCCTAGACCAAATCCCTAACTATCGGCCAATTTCTCTTTTGAACTCTGATGTTAAGAGAAAATATTATCAAATAGACTGAATTCGGTTCTCCCGTCAATAATACACCAAGACCAGGTTGACTTTATTCCCAACAGAGAGGCGAAAGAAAACATGGTACGCAATTTACATCTAATTTGGCATATTAGGAAAATTGTAACACCAGCAGTATGGCTTTCAACTGACACGGAGAAAGCCTTCAATCGGATCAGCTGGTTATTCTTAAGAACAACTTTAAAGACATTTGGTATAGGGAACACCATGCTACATAGAATATTTGCTTTGTACGACTCCCCCAGTGCTCGTATATCCCTTAATGGTATTCTTTTGCCTCCTTTTCTCATCTTCCATGGAACACGGCAGGGTTGCCTCTTGTCCCCTTTGCTATTTGTCTGCCTACTAGAAGCTTTAGCCACTAAAATAAGAAATAACCAAGACATATCGGGCATAGTAGCAGGTGATAGGGAATACAAACTATCCTTTTTGCCGATGATGTCTTGTTCAGGCTCACCAGTCCTGACAAATCAATTCCCCTTTTTTAGAGGAATTAGAACTTTTCAACAGACTTACAAACTTTTTGATTAATCATACTAAACGTGAGATTCTTGGAGTCTCTCTTACCCCACACATAGAACACCAGATCGAAAACAACTGCCCATTTAGATGGTGCAGGAACTCTTTTAAATACCTCGGTATCTATCTGGCAGAAGACCTGGACTCGGTTTATAAGTTAAACGAAAGGCTACATGTGAGATTCTTGGAGTCTCTCTTACCCCACACATAGAACACCAGGTCAAAAACAACTGCCCATTTAGATGGTGCAGGAACTCTTTTGAAATACCTCGGTATCTATCTGGCAGAAGACCTGGACTCGGTTTATAAGTTAAACTACATTCTGATAAGGAAAGCTTTAGCTCGCAATTTATCCTCGTGGAATTCCAAACACCTTTCTTGGATAGGCAGGATTAACACTATCAAAATGAATGACTCCTATACATTCTACAAACTCTCCCTATCCCTCTTCCTCTCAGGTACACCACACAGGTCCAACAATTATTTAGTTCTTTCATTTGGAAGGGAAAACAACCCAGAATTAATAGACTTATTATGATGCGCTCTAAAGATCAAGGTGGTCTAGGGGTCCCTAACATAGATTCATATAGAACAGCTATATTCCTCCAATGTACTCTAGACTGGAGGATTCATAGGGCACAGAAAATATGGATTGAGCTAAAGGAAAACATAAACCTGTGTGTAAACCTATCTGCCTTATGTTGGCATCCAAATTTCGAACAAATAGTTAAGTCTATCGACAACCCTATTACCAAATAAACACACACCAATGGAAAATAGCAAACAGACAAAACCCAAATATGTCCTCAAGACCATCTCCACTAACCTCCCTGACTTATAATAACACATTTCTTTAACTAATTTGGGGATAAATCCTAACCCTAACGACCCGACTATAGACATAGCTATTCATCAATTAACAAATGAAGACTGCTTATACTCAGAAACACAACTCCAAGAGAAGGGGTTTGCATGGGCCCATAACTGGTTCAACTATATAAAAGTTCACCACTACATAGCAACACATAAATATAGTAACAATATGTTAAGACCTCTTACTAACTTAGAGAGTTTATTCACATCAAAACAGCCTATGAATCACACATTATCCAAACTACATAACCTCATATCTCAACCTCCCCCAGGCAACCTATCATGCTCTATAGATTCTTGGGAAAAGGAATTAGGGGTCATTATACTCCCCCAAATAGCTACTAGTATATTTAGTAACAGAAAATCGTCCTGCTCCTCAGTATCCATACTAGAATTAAATTATAAAATACAATTGGTACCTTACCCCCAGAAGAATATATAAACTATACCCTACAACCAATAATAGATGCTGGAGATGTGGACACGTGGGTAGTGGGATGGGACATATGTGGTGGTGGTGGTGCAATAGATTAAATCAATTCTGGAGGGACATAATCAAGGAAATTGAAGAAGCTTTGCAAATCCTTATCCCCCTAGACCCTTTAATATTGTTACTTAATAAACATATAAAACTCCCTTCCAAAGCTCACAAAATTTTATCTAGAATAATGACAAACAGCGCAAAAACCCTTATAGCCAAGAACTGGAAATTGGCTGCACCCCCTACCCTGCCTATGTGGAGACACAAGGTCACAGATTTAATGCTACAATACTAGTGATGTCGCAAATAGTTCGCCGGCGAATAGTTCCCGGTGAACATAGCATGTTCGCGTTCGCCACGGCGGGCGAACATATGCGATGTTCGATCCGCCCCCTATTCGTCATCATTGAGTTATACTTTGACCCTGTACCTCACAGTCAGCAGGCACATTCCAGCCAATCAGCAGCAGACCCTCCCTCCCAGACCCTCCTACCTCCTGGACAGCATCCATTTTAGATTCATTCGCAAAATGCATTGTTAGTGAGAGGAGGGACAGTGTAGCTGCTGCTGATTTAGTAGGGAAATCTATAGCTAGGCTAGTGTATTCAGTATCCACTACAGTCCTGAAGGACTCATCTGATCTCTGCTGTAAGGACAGCACCCCAAAAAGCCCTTTTTAGGGCTGTTTTTTTCTGTGTAATCTAATTGCAGTTGCCTGCCTGCCAGCGTGTGTGTAAGGCTCACAGTGTATACTGTGCCCACTTGCCCAGTGCCACCACTCATATCTGGAATAACAGTAGTGTAAATTTAAAAAAAACACTTTTTTGACTGTGAAACATCAGTCTGCTTGTGTAATCTAATTGCAGTTGCCTGCCTGCCAGCGTGTGTGTCAGGCTCACAGCGTATACTGTGCCCACTTGCCCAGTGCCACCACTCATATCTGGTGTAACAGTAGTGTAAATTTAAAAAAAAAACTTTTTTGACTGTGAAACATCAGTCTGCTTGTGTAATCTAATTGCAGTTGCCTGCCTGCCAGCATGTGTGTCAGGCTCACAGCGTATACTGTGCCCACTTGCCCAGTGCCACCACTAATATCTGGTGTAACAGTAGTGTAAATTTAAAAAAAAAACTTTTTTGACTGTGAAACATCAGTCTGCTTGTGTAATCTAATTGCAGTTGCCTGCCTGCCAGCATGTGTGTCAGGCTCACAGCGTATACTGTGCCCACTTGCCCAGTGCCATCACTCATATCTTGTTTAATAGTAGTGTACATTTAAAAAAAAAAAAAAATTTTGACTGTGAAACATCAGTCTGCTTTTTTGTGTCAGGCTCACAGCGTATACTGTGCCCACTTGTCCAGTGCCACCATTCATATCTTGTTTAATAGTAAGTGTACATTTAAAAAAAATAAACTTTTTTGACTGTGAAACATCAGTCTGCTTTTTTGTGTCAGGCTCACAGCGTATACTGTGCCCACTTGACCAGTGGCACCACTCATATCTTGTTTAATAGTAGTGTAAGTGTACATTTAAAAAAAACAACAACTTTTTGGACTGTGAAACATCAGTCTGCTTTTTTGTGTCAGGCTCACAGCGTATACTGCGCCTACTTGCCCAGTGGCACCACTCATATCTTGTTTAATAGTAATGTAAGTGTACATTTAAAAAAAAAAATAAACTTTTTTGACTGTGAAACATCAGTCTGCTTTTTTGTGTCAGGCTCACAGCGTATACTGTGCCCACTTGCCCAGTGCCACCACTCATATCTTGTTTAATAGTAGTGTAAGTGTACATTTTAAAAAAAAAAACTTTTTTGACTGTGAAACATCAGTCTGCTTTTTTGTGTCAGGCTCACAGCGTATACTGTGCCCACTTGCCTAGTGCCACCACTCATATCTTGTTTAATAGTAGTGTAAGTGTACATTTAAAAAAAAAAAAACTTTATGGACTGTGAACATCAGTCTGCTTTTTTGTGTCAGGCTTACAGCGTATACTGTGCCCACTTGTCCAGTGCCACCATTCATATCTTGTTTAATAGTAAGTGTACATTTAAAAAAAATAAACTTTTTTGACTGTGAAACATCAGTCTGCTTTTTTGTGTCAGACTCACAGCGAATACTGTGCACACTTGCCCAGTGCCACCACTCATATCTTGTTTAATAGTACTGTAAGTGTACATTTAAAAAAAAAAAACTTTTTGGACTGTGAAACATCAGTCTGCTTTTTTGTGTCAGGCTCACAGCGTATACTGTGCCCACTTGCCCAGTGCCACCACTCATATCTTGTTTAATAGTAGTGTAAGTGTACATTTTAAAAAAAAAAAACTTTTTTGACTGTGAAACATCAGTCTGCTTTTTTGTGTCAGGCTCACAGCGTATACTGTGCCCACTTGCCCAGTGGCACCACTCATATCTTGTTTAATAGTAGTGTAAGTGTACATTTAAAAAAAAAAAAACTTTTTGGACTGTGAAACATCAGTCTGCTTTTTTGTGTCAGGCTCACAGCGTATACTGTGCCCACTTGCCCAGTGCCACCACTCATATCTTGTTTAATAGTAGTGTAAGTGTACATTTAAAAAAAAAAAAAACTTTTTGGACTGTGAACATCAGTCTGCTTTTTTGTGTCAGGCTTACAGCGTATACTGTGCCCACTTGTCCAGTGCCACCATTCATATCTTGTTTAATAGTAAGTGTACATTTAAAAAAAATAAACTTTTTTGACTGTGAAACATCAGTCTGCTTTTTTGTGTCAGGCTCACAGCGTATACTGTGCCCACTTGCCTAGTGCCACCACTCATATCTTGTTTAATAGTAGTGTAAGTGTACATTTAAAAAAAAAAAAACTTTATGGACTGTGAACATCAGTCTGCTTTTTTGTGTCAGGCTTACAGCGTATACTGTGCCCACTTGTCCAGTGCCACCATTCATATCTTGTTTAATAGTAAGTGTACATTTAAAAAAAATAAACTTTTTTGACTGTGAAACATCAGTCTGCTTTTTTGTGTCAGACTCACAGCGTATACTGTGCCCACTTGCCCAGTGCCACCACTCATATCTTGTTTAATAGTAGTGTAAGTGTACATTTAAAAAAAAAAAACTTTTTGGACTGTGAAACATCAGTCTGCTTTTTTGTGTCAGGCTCACAGCGTATACTGTGCCCACTTGCCCAGTGCCACCACTCATATCTTGTTTAATAGTAGTGTAAGTGTACATTTTAAAAAAAAAAAACTTTTTTGACTGTGAAACATCAGTCTGCTTTTTTGTGTCAGGCTCACAGCGTATACTGTGCCCACTTGCCCAGTGGCACCACTCATATCTTGTTTAATAGTAGTGTAAGTGTACATTTAAAAAAAAAAAAAACTTTTTGGACTGTGAAACATCAGTCTGCTTTTTTGTGTCAGGCTCACAGCGTATACTGTGCCCACTTGCCCAGTGCCACCACTCATATCTTGTTTAATAGTAGTGTAAGTGTACATTTAAAAAAAAAAAAAACTTTTTGGACTGTGAACATCAGTCTGCTTTTTTGTGTCAGGCTTACAGCGTATACTGTGCCCACTTGTCCAGTGCCACCATTCATATCTTGTTTAATAGTAAGTGTACATTTAAAAAAAATAAACTTTTTTGACTGTGAAACATCAGTCTGCTTTTTTGTGTCAGGCTCACAGCGTATACTGTGCCCACTTGCCCAGTGCCACCACTCATATCTTGTTTAATAGTAGTGTAAGTGTACATTTAAAAAAAAAAAAACTTTTTGGACTGTGAAACATCAATCTGCTTTTTTGTCTCAGGTTCACAGCGTATACTGTGCCCACTTGCCCAGAGCCACCACTCATATCTTGTTTAATATTAGTGTGAGTGTACATTTTAAAAAAATGACATGCAGAGGCAGGCCACCCCGCAGGTGCCGTTGTGGTCATGGTGCTGTGATTCCCTTTGGCCCTAGAATAATGCCCAGTGTTCAGAGGCCACGTACCATGAACTCGAAAAGTTCTGAGGACATAGTTGACAGGCTAACACAGGACACCCCATCTTTTACAGCTTTCGCTCGGAACCTTGACGCACCATCCTCCTCCAGCTTAGCTTAGGGCACCTCTCAAGTTACCACTCGCCCGCCTGCTGCCACCACCAACACTAGCACCACAGCCACTTCACTTGATCTGTCAGAGGAGTTATTTACACATAAGTTTGAAGAAATGAGTGATGCGCAACCATCATTGACAGAGGATGTAGATAACAGTGATATGTCTCAGTCAGGCAGCATTACAGACATGCTTCCTTTGTTGAGTTGTCAGATACAAGTGAAGCGGTTGATGATGACGATGCGTCCATGGATCTAACGTGGGTGCCCGCTAGAAGAGAAGAAGAACAGGGGGACAGTTCAGATGGGGAGATAGAGAGGAGGAGATGAGTTGGAAGCAGGGGGAGGTTGTCGCAAGGAGCTAGTGGCACAGTCATACAGCATGCATCAGCACCCGGGGTCAGCCAGACAGCACACCAATCAACGCATGCTGTTGCCACCACCAGAATGCTGTCATCGCAGAGCTCAGCAGTTTGGAATTTTGTTTGTGTGTCTGCCTCTGACAACAGCGATGCCATTTGCAACCTGTGCCAAAAGAAACTGAGTCGTGGGAAGTCCAACACCCACCTAGGTATAACTGCTTTGCGAAGGCACATGATCGCACATCACAAAAGCCTATGGGATCAACACATGAGTACAAGCAGCACACAAACTCAAAGCCGCCATCCTCCTCCTGGTCCAGCATCTTCAGCCACGTCAACCACTGCTGTCCTCCTTGCCTCCTCTCAACCATCCGCCACTCCGTCTCTCGCCTTGAGCAGTTCCTGCTCATCAGCCCACAGTCAGGTGTCTGTCAAGGACATGTTTGAGCGTAAGAAGTAGGGTTGCACTGATACCATTTTTTCATGACTGAGTACAAGTACCGATACTTGTTTTCAAATACTCGCCGATACCAATTACCAATACTTTTTTTTTATGTCATGTGACAGTTTACCAAACACAATACAGACTAATTATTTGATTCCTTCTTTTTAATTATAAAGGACTGTAATTCAAAAGACATTTTGAAATAATAAAAAAGTTAAAAGAACATGTTTATAAATAAAAAATATTACAATAAAATATTAAATTTAAAGGGGTGATGACAATTATATAACATCAATCTGACATTTGTATGGAGGTTCGACTCTAAGTTGAACAGTCTTTCACTTTTCACACTACTGCATGGGGCAGAAAGATATTTTTGGGCCATTTTAGCCAAAGCTGGAAATCTGTTTATTAACTGCCCAGTACTTCAGGGGTTTGTCTGAACGAGGTACAGTGATCTCTCCTACAATAATACAAATAACAGCAATTTGTATTGGCAGAACAGTAGTAAACAATTTTTAGTTTAGTCTCTACTCCAGTTTAAAATGAAATGGGAACCTGCAGCTGAAAAAACTCCACAAGGTAGCATATGGGTAGGAAGTGGAGGTATCGGTTTAAATATCGGTGCATTTGCACGAGTACAAGTACTCATGCAAATACTTGGTATCGGTACCGATACCGATACTAGTATCGGTATCGGTGCATCCCTAGTAAGAAGCCAATGTCACAAAGTCACCCCCTTGCCCGGCTTGTCTGAACTCTTAGCCCGCCAGCTTTTACCATACAAGCTGGTGGAGTCTGAGGCGTTCAAAAAATTTGTAGCTATTGGGACACCGCAGTGGAAGGTACCCGGCCGAAAATTCTTTGCACAAAAGGCAATCCCCAACCTGTACTCGATTGTGCAAAAGGAAGTAATGGCATGTCTGGCACACAGTGTTGGGGCAAGGGTCCATCTGACCACTGATACCTGGTCTGCAAAGCATGGTCAGGGCAGGTATATCACCTACACTGTGCATTGGGTAAACCTGCTGATGGCTGCCAAGCATGGAATGCGTGGTTCTGAGGAGGAGTTGGTGACACCGCCATGACTTGCAGGCAGGCCTGCTGCCACCTCCTCTACTCCTCCTACTCCATCCTCTTCCATAACTTCCTTGGCTGAATCCTCTTCTTCTGCTGCGTCTTGCTCCACATCAACGGAACCCCCAGCTCCCCAGGTGCTATTCCACATACCGGATACGGCAGTGTCACGCCGTCTTGGGCTTGACTTGCCTGAAAGCAGAGAGTCACACCGGACCAGCACTCCTGTCTGCCCTGAACGCACAGGTGGATCAGTGGCTGACTCCGCAACAACTGGAGATCGGCAAAGTGGTTTCTGACAACGGAAGAAATTTGGTGGCGGCATTGAATTTGGGCAAGTTGACACATGTGCTGTGCATGGCACATGTGTGTAATCTGATCGTACAATGCTTTGTGCATAAGTACCCAGGCTTACAGGATGTCCTGAAGCAGGCCAGGAAGGTGTGTGGCCATTTCAGGCATTCCTACACGGCCATGGTGCACTTTTCCGATATCCAGCGGCAAAACAACATGCCAGTGAGGCGCTTGATTTGCGACAGCCCGACACGTTGGAATTCAACACTCCTAATGTTCGACTGCCTGCTCCAACAAGAAAAAGCCATTAACGACTATTTGTATGACTGGGGTGCTAGGACAGCCTCTGCGGAGCTGGGATTTTTTTTGCCACGTTACTGGATGCTCATGCGCAATGCCTGTAGGCTCATGCGTCCTTTTGAGGAGGTGACAAACCTAGTCAGTCGCACCGAAGGCACCATCAGCGACATCATACCATTTGTTTTCTTCCTGGAGCGTGCCCTGCGAAGAGTGCTGGATCAGGCCGTAGATGAGCGTGAAGAGGAAGAGTTGTGGTCACCATAACCACCAGAAACAGCCTTATCAGAATCGCTTGCTTGGCCAGTGGCAACACTGGAAGAGGATTGTGAGGAAGAGGAGTCAGAGGAGGAATATGGCTTTGAGGAGGAGGAGGAAGACCAACCACAACAGGCATCCCAGGGTGCTCGTTGTCACCTATATGGTACCCGTGGTGTTGTACGTGGCTGGGGGGAAGAAGATACCTTCAGTGAGATCACTGAGGATGAGGAACGGGACATGAGTAGCTCGGCATCTAACCTTGTGCAAATGGGGTCTTTCATGCTGTCGTGCCTGTTGAGGGACCCTTGTATAAAAAAGCTGAAGGAGAACGACCTGCACTGGGTGTCCACGCTACTAGACCCCCGGTATAAGCAGAAAGTGCCTGAAATGTTACCGAATTACTGCAAGTTGGAAAGGATGCAGCAGTTCCAAAATAAATTAAAAAGTATGCTTTACACAGCGTATAAGGGTGATGTCACAGCACAACGGGAATCTAACAGGGGAAGAGGTGAAAGTAATCCTCCTCCTCCCACGACCACGCTGGCAAGGACAGGACGCTTTACAGACGTGTTGTTGATAGAGGACATGCAGAGCTTTTTAAGTCCTATGCATCGCCACAGTCCTTCGGGGTCCACCCCCAGGTAGCAGACTACCTCGCCTTAATTGCAGATTTCGACACTCTGAGGAGCGATGAACCCCTTGACTACTGGGTGTGCAGGCTTGACCTGTGGCCTGAGCTATCCCAATTTGCGATAGAACTTCTGACCTGCCCAGCTTCAAGTGTCCTGTCAGAAAGGACCTTCAGTGCAGCAGGAGGTATTGTCACTGAGAAGAGAAGTCACCTAGGTCAAAAAAGTCTAGATTACCTCACCTTTATTAAGATGAATGAGGGATGGATCCTGAAGGGACTGACATTGGGCGATACATTCGACTAAAAAAGGCCTGATGAGATGAGCTGCCTTGGGCTAAAAATGGTCCACACGCTGCTGTATTTTATCTCTGAATGCCGGATGACTTGCGTGACTTATCCGCCACCAACTAGGGTTCAGCCGCAATGTTTTAGGGCACTTTCTGCCTGGGAAACAATCATCAACTTTTCTGGCCGCTGCTACAGCAGCGGCTGCAACAATACCTAATTTTTCAGGCATGTGTACATGCCTATTTTTTCTGGCCTCTGGTGCAGCACTGTGGCTTCAAAAACCAAACCAATAAAAAAGGCACATAACAGGGATTAAACTGATAGGAATAGTACTACTTAACACACCACTCCTATCTGGTGGCACATTAGATTGCATGCGCAGTGCCCCAAAATTGAAGTAGGAGGACCGACCAAGCATCTTTTTCCATCTCCCGGTTCCTAAAATCCATGCCATATACACGTCCCCTGATAGGGGACGTAACAGGGATTAAACTGATAAGAATAGTACTACTTAACACACCACTCATATCTGGTGACAAAGTAGATTGCACGCGCAGTGCCCCAAATTTGAAGTAGGAGGACCGACCAAGCATCTTTTTCCATCTCCCGGTTCCTAAAATCCATGCCATATACACGTCCCCTGACAGGGGACGTAACAGAGATTAAAATGATAGGAATAGTACTACTTAACACACCACTCATATCTGGTGGCAAAGTAGATTGCACGTGCAGTGCCCCAAATTTGAAGTAGGAGGACCGACCAAGCATCTTTTTCCATCTCCCGGTTCCTAAAATCCATGCCATATACACGTCCCCTGATAGGGGACGTAACAGGGATTAAACAGATAAGAATAGTACTACTTAACACACCACTCATATCTGGTGGCACAGTAGATTGCACGCGCAGTGCACCAAATTTGAAGTAGGAGGACCGACCAAGCATCTTTTTCCATCTCCCGTTTCCTAAAATCCATTCCATATACACGTCCCCTGATAGGGGACGTAACAGGGATTAAACTGATAAGAATAGTACTACTTAACACACCATTCATATCTGGTGGCACAGTAGATTGCACGCGCAGTGCCCCAAATTTGAAGTAGGAGGACCGACCAAGCATCTTTTTCCATCTCCCGGTTCCTAAAATCCATGCCATATACACGTCCCCTGATAGGGGACGTAACAGGGATTAAACTGATAAGAATAGTACTACTTAACACACCACTCATATCTGGTGACAAAGTAGATTGCACGCGCAGTGCCCCAAATTTGAAGTAGGAGGACCGACCAAGCATCTTTTTCCATCTCCCGGTTCCTAAAATCCATGCCATATACACGTCCCCTGACAGGGGACGTAACAGAGATTAAAATGATAGGAATAGTACTACTTAACACACCACTCATATCTGGCGGCAAAGTAGATTGCACGTGCAGTGCCCCAAATTTGAAGTAGGAGGACCGACCAAGCATCTTTTTCCATCTCCCGGTTCCTAAAATCCATGCCATATACACGTCCCCTGATAGGGGACATAACAGGGATTAAACTGATAAGAATAGTACTACCTAACTCACCACTCATATCTGGTGGCACAGTAGATTGCATGCGCAGTGCCCATAAATTTGAAGTAGGAGGACCGACCAAGAATCTTTTTCCATCTCCCGGTTCCTAAAATCCATGCCATATACACGTCCCCTGATAGGGGACATAACAGGGATAAAACTGATAAGAATAGTACTACTTAACACACCACTCATATCTGGTGGCACAGTAGATTGCACGTGTAGTGCCCCAAATTTGAAGTAGGAGGACCGACCAAGCATCTTTTTCCATCTCCCGGTTCCTAAAATCCATGCCATATACACGTCCCCTGATAGGGGACGTAACAGGGATTAAACTGATAAGAATAGTACTACTTAACACACCACTCATATCTGGTGGCACAGTAGATTGCACGCGCAGTGCCCCAAATTTGAAGTAGGAGGACCGACCAAGCATCTTTTTCCATCTCCCGGTTCCTAAAATCCATGCCATATACACGTCCCCTGATAGGGGACATAACAGGGATTAAAATGATAGGAAAAGTACTACTTAACACACCTTATAATAACGCAGAGAGAGGCAACGCAGAGAGAGGAGTCTGAAGAAGAGGAGTCAGAGGAGGAAGGTGGCTTTGAGGAGGTGGAAGACCAAACACAGAAGGCGTCCCAGGGGGCTTGTTGTCACCTTTCGGGGACCCCTGGTGTTGTACGCGGCTGGGTGGAGGAAGAGACCTTCAATGACATCAGTGAGGACAAGGAACGGGACATGGCTAGCTTGGTATCCAACACACCACTCATATCTGGTGGCACAGTAGATTGCACGCGCAGTGCCCCAAATTTGAAGTAGGAGGACCGACCAAGCATCTTTTTCCATCTCCCGGTTCCTAAAATCCATGCCATATACACGTCCCCTGATAGGGGACGTAACAGGGATTAAACTGATAAGAATAGTACTACTTAACACACCACTCATATCTGGTGACAAAGTAGATTGCACGCGCAGTGCCCCAAATTTGAAGTAGGAGGACCGACCAAGCATCTTTTTCCATCTCCCGGTTCCTAAAATCCATGCCATATACACGTCCCCTGATAGGGGACATAACAGGGATTAAAATGATAGGAAAAGTACTACTTAACACACCTTATAATAACGCAGAGAGAGGCAACGCAGAGAGAGGAGTCTGAAGAAGAGGAGTCAGAGGAGGAAGGTGGCTTTGAGGAGGTGGAAGACCAAACACAGAAGGCGTCCCAGGGGGCTTGTTGTCACCTTTCGGGGACCCCTGGTGTTGTACGCGGCTGGGTGGAGGAAGAGACCTTCAATGACATCAGTGAGGACAAGGAACGGGACATGGCTAGCTTGGTATCCAACCTTAAGCAAATGGGGAGTTTGCGGTTGTGCAAATGGACTGTTTGCGGTTGTTTGCGGTGCGTTAAATGGGGAGTTTGGTCTGTCACTGTGAAGCGGGTGCAACCCTTACACTACCTGATAAATACAACATCATACCTGATGTTTTAAAGCACGTTATTCCAAACAATTTAGGAATGTTAGGTAATTTATGCCCTTTATGGATTAAAACCAGACTCTGCATCAACTATGTAATTTTCCGTGGGAGTTTTGCCATGGATTCCCCTCCGGCATGCCACAGTCCAGGTGTTAGTCCCCTTGAAACAACTTTTCCATCACTATTGTGGCCAGAAAGAGTCCCTTTGGGTTTTAAAATTCGCCTGCCTATTGAAGTCAATGGCGGTTTGCCCATTCGCGAACGCAAAATTTTATGTTCGCGACATCACTATACAATACCTAAAACAGAGACAGGAATGAAATAATATACAACCTTAATGCTAATCCTATAAAGACTGATGAGTCACTCTACATTGACATTGATGAGACAACGACACTTAAATCATAATGGCATAGACACAGCCGAAACAGACAACACCTATAGGAACTAAAAGCAACTCACATGCAACAGACCAACAAACAGTCAACCTCAATGCCTTTTTAAATAAAACAAGACTATGTAAATGACATATTTAAAAGTTAAACTTTATTTTGATATCACCAAAATGAGAATCTTTTGTTTTATAGTGAGTTTTTTTTTTTTTCAATTAATACTGATGTTTTGCATTATTCAGTTATGCTGAAGTATATCATTGATACAGTTTCTCAATAAAAAGAATTTGGAATAAAAAAAACTTGTGTCAAAAAAGTGACATTTTCAAAAAATTTGAACTGAAATTATCTGCAGAAAAAGGTACTTTTACTTATTATTCTGTTTCATAATCAAACTTTCCATTCAATGGACTGTACATCTTTAATTGTATATAAACTTTTCAGTAGGATAAAATTCACCTATGCCAGGACAAAATGTGAGGCAATTGTTGTAACTGTATTTTCTGCACATGCTTTGAAAAAATGTACTGCGATGATTGATGCATCCAACCAAAAAGTCCTGAAGATTGTTCTAGTTATGCTCTGATTTTTTTTTTATTGAGGTTCTGTTCAAGGCATACACATAACATATGTTGGAAAAGCATACAAAGAAAATTTGTTTCAAAATAGACAACCAACATGAGTCAGAGAACAGATATACATTGTATAGTCGTATGACAATTTTTCCAGAATATTAGAATACATAACGCTTGCCAATTATACGCTGCACCACCTCACAAAAATACCCCCACTGCTATAAATCTCATTTTCACCTACTCTTACTTTCCATGTTGCTGCTATTAGCATCAGGCAACATCTCTCCAAATCCTGGGCTCTCCCTCATTCCCACCATTACCCAATCACGCACTCCTTATAGAAACTTTAATAAAAGCAACACACATAACCTCATTTCCATCCAATGCATCCCTTACGCATACACTCCTTTCACCTGCGCACTATGGAACTCTCGCTCTGTCTGCAACAAACTTACAACCATTCATGACCTGCTCATATCAAATGCTTTCACCCTTTTAGCATTTACCAAAACCTGGCTATCTCCTTCTGACACCGTTTAAATTGCTGCTCTCACACATGGTGGTCTTCACTTTAGCCATACCCCTAGGCCAGGTGAGAAACGTGGCGGAGGTGTTGGGATCCTGCTCTCCCCCTCCTGCACTTATCAGTACCTACTTCCAATCCCATCTCTCTGCTTCTCCTCCTTTGAAGTCCACTCTATTTGCCTGTCCCCCCCCCCCTCTCCCTCAAAGTTACAGTCATATATCGCCCTTCTGGACCGACCTCCCATTTCATTGACAAATTTGCCGCCTGGCTTCCTCACTTTCTCTCTTCAAATATACCAATCCTAATTCTTGGGGACTTCAACATTCCCATTGATAACCCATCTACCCCTGCTGCCTCTAAACTTCTTTCACTCACATCCTCCTTTGGTCTCTCACAATCCACCCTATTCCCTACTCACCGTGATGGACACTCCATCGACCTGGTATTTTCCTACCTCTGCTCTATATCTGACACCACCTGTCGCCCCTTTCCCATTTCAGACCATCACTTGGTCACCTATAATATTAATGCAACAGCTAAACCCACTTCTCCATTCCGCCCCCGCACCTGTAGAAATACACATGCTGTGGATCCGCTAAAATTTTCAAAAACCATTTAAAATCTCCTCCCTCACACTTTCCCTATAACCTGCCCTGATCTCGCTACAGCCCACTATAGCAAAACTCTCTCCTCTGCATTAGACACACTTGCCCCTCCCCAACTGCGCAAAACATCACGCCATCAGTTACAGCCCTGGCATGCTCAGCAAACACGCTATTTGCAAAAATGCTCCTGTACTGCTGAGCGTGTCTGGAGGAAAACTCACTCTGACCCAGATTTAATACACTATAAGTTTATTCTTCATTCATACACTTCTGCCCTTCACTTAGCCAAGCAAACCTCCTTCTCTTCTCTCATATCTACTCTTTCCTCAATCCCTAAATGACTCTTCTCCACCTTGAACTCTCTCCTCTACCCACCTGCTCAACCCCCCCATCTGTCTTTAGTGCTCAAGACCTGGCAGACTACTTTTAAAACAAAACACGTACTATCCGAAGCAACATCCCAACACCAACCTGCAATAAACCAACAATAGGCCCAGTTATTTCCTCCGCCACCCTCTGCATCTTCCATCCAGCCACTGAGAATGAAGTTCCTTCCTTACTATGTTCCTCACGCCTCACTAGCTGCCCACTCAACCCCATCCCTTCCCATCTAATATCCTCCCTTTCTTCCAACCTCACCCCTGCTCTTACTCACATCTTCAACCTATCTCTCTCTACCGGCTCATTCCCATCTTCTTTCAAACACACAAAAGTCACTCCCATACTCAAAAAACCCTTGCTCGACCCTAATTCTCCTGAAAGCTACCGCTCCATATCACTGCTTCCAATAACATCGAAACTCCATGAAAAACTAGTTTACAATCGCCTAACTCACTTCCTGTCCACAAACTCTTTGCTTGACCCCCTGCAATCTGGATTCTGCCCCAAACACTCAACTGAGACTGCCTTTACAAAGGTTACTAACAATCTTCTTTCTGCTAAAAATATTGGCCACTACTCTATACTCATATTACTTGACCTCTCAGCTGCCTTCGACACAGTTGACCACCTTCTCCTCCTACAGACCCTTAGCTCTTTTAGCCTCTGTGACACTGCTTTTTCCTGGATTTACTCCTATCTTTCTCACAGGTCTTTCTCTGTGTCATTTGCCGGAAACTCCTCCTCTCTATGCCTCTGTCTGTTGGAGTACCTCAAGGATCTGTTCTGGGTCCTCTACTCTTCTCCATCTATACTTCTTCACTGGGTAAACTTATCAACAGTTATGGCTTCAAATATCACCTCTATGCTGATGACACCCAGATCTACCTCTCCACCCGTGCTCTCTCTCCCTCTGTCCTTTCTCATGTCAGCGACTGCTTATCTGGTATTTCTTCCTGGATGGCCTCTCACCACCTAAAGATTAACATGTCCAAGACTGAGCTCCTACTTATCCCCCCATCAAGCTCTACAACGACTTCTGACTTCTCTATCGCTGTTGACGGCATCACCATTTCCCCATCGCCCCAAGTCCGCTGCCTCAGAGTTACACTTGACTAAAATCTATCCTTCGTCCCCCATATCCAATCACTTTCCTGCCGCAACCATCTACGCAATATTTCCAAGATTCGCCCTTTTCTAAGCTCTAACACCACAAAGCAAATAATTCACTCCCTTGTTATTTCCCGACTTGAATACTGCAATAACCTATTTACTGGCCTTCCTCCTTCCTGCCTCTCCCCCCTTCAATCCATCCTAAAAGCCTCTGCCAGGCTGATCTACCTTTCCTGTCGCTCTGTATCTGCTGCACCTCTCTGCGAGTCCCTTTATTGGCTCCCCATTCACAGCAAAATTAAATTAAAAATTCTCATCCTTACATACAAAGCTCTCACCAACGCCACTCTCCTCTACCTATCCTCTCTAATAAACAAGTATACTCCAGTCCGCCCACTAAGATCCAAAAATGACCTTCTCCTTGCATACGCGACTATCACCTCCTCTCATGCTAGACTGCAGGACTTCTGTCGCACAGCACCTACCCTCTGGAACACTCTCCCTCACGCTGTCAGGCTTGGCTCTAATATTTCTTCCTTTAAATGCTCCCTGAAGACTTTTCTGTTCAGGGAAGCCTACCACCCAACTCAATAATAAATTCATTTCACTTACCTAACATTTCCCTCATCTAACTCTGCATTAACATCTTTCTCAATCTTGCAGTCCCTCACCTCCTGTTTCTCAACCTCCTACCCTTCTAGATTGTAAGTTCCCACGGAAATAGGGTTCTCAATTCCTCCTGTATGTGTTTGTAATTTTTGTCCTGTCTCTTACAAGTCTTATATTGTTTTATTTAAATTAATTGTATCCATGGACAGTGCTGCGGAATATGTTGGTGCTTCATAAATAAAGTATAATAATAAAATAATAATATCCCATATCTAGATAGTAGCTGAGGTCACTTTTGGGCCTCTTAGTAATATGTAGAATACAAAGCTTAGAAGGTAGTCATGCACATAAGGAGACCACTCATGGATCTCAAATGGTGGACCTCATTTTACTTCTCATATATATAAATATCAATCAATATCCCCTCATTAGTTGTTTGGATATAAGCACAGAACTTGACCCTGTTAGGCAATATTGGCATCAATTGGGCTATCCAAGTTTGGGTTATACATTTATGGGATTGTAAGGGGATAAACGATTTTGTATATCAACTATGAAATAAGAAAGCAAAGTGTCACACAGATAGTTACTCTAAACTGTAGATTAGCTATACTATTAACCCTGAAACTCTAAGGCCTCTATTTATCAAGCTGACAACCGCAAATACGCTGGAATTCCACAGCGTATTTGTGGCGAGCCTGATTCACTGTAGTTATCAAACCCTACAGACCGGCAAAAGTAGAATATAGTGACATAATATATGATCCGGCGGACTCAGTCCGACACAGATCGATGCTTACGTCATTACAGATGTTCCGAACGCAAGTTCGGCACAATCTGACTACTTTTGCTAGTTATCAAATACATACCAGGTACGCTCGCCACTATTCCGGCCCAGCGTACCTGGTTTTCAATCCGCTGCCCTGGAGGCGGCGGATGCGATAGGAATCAATGGGAGTCTGACAGCAGCGAAAGCTCATGTTCGCTGCTGCCCGATATCCCATTGATTCCTATGGGAACGTGTACACCTAACACCCTAACATGTACCCCGAGTCTAAACACCCCTAATCTGTCCCCCCTACACCTCCACCACCTACATTATACTTATTAACCCTAAACCGCCAATCCCAGACCCCGCCGCAACTAAATAAATTTATTAAACCCTAAACCGCCGCTCCCGGACCCCGCCGCAACTCTAATAAATGTATTAACCCCTAAACCGCCGCTCACGGAGCCCACCGCCACCTACATTATACCTATTAACCCCTAATCTGCCGCCCCCTATACCGCCGCCACTATATTACATTTATTAACCCCTAAATCTAAGTCTAACTCTAACCCTAACACCCCCCAACTTAACTATAATTTAAAAAAATCTAAATAAAAATCCTATAATTAACTAAATTATTCCTATTTAAAACTAAATACTTACCTATAAAATAAACCCTAAGCTAGCTACTATATAACTAATAGTTACATTGCATCTAGCTTAGGGTTTATTTTTATTTTACAGGCAAGTTTATATTTATTTTAGCTAGGTACAATAGTTGTTAAATAGTTATTAAATATTTAATAAGTACCTAGTTCAAATAAATACAAAAGTACCTGTAAAATAAAACCTAACCTAAGTTACAATTACACCTAACACTACACTATAATTAAATAAATTAACTACATTTAATAAAAATTAAATAAAATTAACAAAAGTACAAAAAAAACAACCTAAATTACAGAAAATAAAAAAATAATTACAAGAATTTTAAACTTATTACACCTAATCTAATCCCCCTAATAAAATAAAAAAGTCCCCCAAAATAAAAAAATCCCTACCCTATACTAAATTACAAATAGCCCTTAAAAGGGCTTTTTGCTGGGCATTGCCCCAAAGTAATCAGCTCTATTACCTGTAAAAAAAATACAATACCTCCCCCAACATTACAACCCACCACCCACACACCCAACCCTACTCTAAAACCCACCCAATGCCCCCTTAATAAAACCTACCCCCTGAAGATCACCCTACCTTGAGACGTCTTCACCCAACCGGGCCTAAGTCCTCAATGAAGCCGGGCGAAGTCTTCATCCAACCGGGCAGAAGAGGTCCTCCAGACGGGCAGAAGTCTTCATCCAGGCAGCATCTTCTATCTTCATCCATCCAACGAGGAGCGGCTCCATCTTGAAGACATCCGACACGGAGCATCCATCCAGACCGACGACTACCCGACGAATGACTGGTCCTTTAAATGACGTCATCCAAGATGGCGTCCCTTGAATTCCGATTGGCTAATAGAATTCTATCAGCCAATCGGAATTAAGGTAGGAAAAATCCTATTGGCTGATGCAATCAGCCAATAGGATTGAAGTTCAATCCTATTGGCTGATCCAATCAGCCAATAGGATTGAGCTCGCATTCTATTGGCTGTTCCAATCAGCCAATAGAATGCAAGCTCAATCTTATTGGCTGATTGCATCAGCCAATAGGATTTTTCCTACCTTAATTCCGATTGGCTGAAAGAATCCTATCAGCCAATCGGAATTCAAGAGACGCCATCTTGGATGACTTCATTTAAAGGAATATTCATTCGTCGGGTAGTCGTCGGTCTGGATGGATGCTCCGCGTCGGATGTCTTCAAGATGGAGCCGCTCCTTGTCGGATGGATGAAGATAGAAGATGCCGCCTGGATGAAGACTTCTGCTCGTCTGGAGGACCTCTTCTGCCCGGTTAGATGAAGACTTCGCCCGGCTTCGATGAGGACTTAGCTTAAGCATTAATATTTTCTTATCTACTTGCATTATTATCCCTAATTTATATTGGAGAGCTATAGTATTGAAGTGTTAGGGACTCAAAAAATAGATAACACTTTTGTATTATCTGGCCAAAATAGAACTCTTGCAGCATTACACACAATCGACTAGATTACGAGTTTTGGGGTATGAATGAAAAAGCAGCGTTAAGGCTCTTTTTCACTACCGCTGGTATTACGAGTTTTGCAGGTTTAGCTGCACCACACACTTTTTTGGCCGTAACGCAACGTAATTACCGCAGCTTTCCAAAAGTCCTTTTTCAATGGAACTTCCATAGTGCCGGTATTAAGAGTCTGCCTGGGAGGCCAAAAAGTGAGAGGTACAGTCTATACCGTCAAGATCCATACCGTAAACTGAAAGTCAGTAGTTATGGGTTTTACGCTACAAAGCTGTAACATAAAACTCATAACTAAAGTGCTAAAAAGTACACTAACACCCATAAACTACCTAATAACCCCTAAACCGAGGCCCTCCTGCATTGCAAACACTAAAATTATTAACCCCTAATCTGCCGCTCCGGACATCACCGCCACTATTATAAACATATTAACCCCTAAACCACCGTACTCCCGCATCGCAAACACTAGTTAAATATTATTAACCCCTAATCTGTTGTCCCTAACATCGCCGCAACCTACATTACACTTATTAACCCCTAATCTGCCGCCCCGCCTCCGCCGCCACCTACATTACTCTTATTAACCCCTAATCTGCCGCCCCAGACACCGCCGCCACCTACATTACACTTATTAAACCCTAATCTGCCGCTTCCGACACCACCACCACCTACATTACACTTATTAACCCATAATTTGCCGCCCCCAATGTTGCCGCCACCTTCCTGCACTTATTAACCCCTAATCTGCCGCCCCCAATGTTGCTGCCACCTACCTACCCTACCTACACTTATTACCCCCTAATCCGCCGCCCCCAACGTCTCCGCCACTATACTAAAGTTATTAACCCCTAAACCTAACCTAATTATTTTAACTATGTAGAATTGTTAGTAAATAGTTATTAACTATTTACTAACTACCTAATTAAAATAAATACAAATTTACCTGTAAAATAAAACCTAACCTGTCTTACACTGACACCTAACCTTACACTACAATTAAATAAATTACATTAATTAAATACAATTAACTAAATTACAAAAAAAACTAAACACTAAATTACACAAAATAAAAATAAATGATCAAATATTTAAACTAATTACACCTAATCTAATAGCCCTATCAAAATAAAAAAGCCCTCCCAAAACCCCTAGCCTAAACTAAACTGCCAATAGCCCTTAAAAGGGCCTTTTGCGGGGCATTTCCCCAAATAATTCAGCTCTTTTACCTGTAAAAAAAAAATACAAACAACCCCCCAACAGTAAAACCCACAACCCACACAACCAAACCCCCCAAATAAAATCCTAACTACAAAAACCCTAAGCTCCCCATTGCCCTGAAAAGGGCATTTGTATGCGCATTGCCCTTAGAAGGGCATTTAGCTCTTTTCCGCCCAAACCCTAATCTAAAAATAAAACCCACCCAATAAACCCTTAATAAAACCTAACACTAACCCCCGAAGATCCACTTACAGTTTTTGAAGACCCGACATCCATCCTCAACGAAGCGGCAGAAGTCTTCATCCAAGCAGCAAAGAAATCCTCAACGAAGCCGGTAAAAAACTTCATCCAAGAGGGCCGAAGTCTTCATCCAAGCCAGCAGAAGTCTTCATCCAGACGGCATCTTCTATCTTCATCCATCCGGCGCTGAGCTGCTCCATCTTCAAGACATCCGGCGCGGAGCATCCACTTCTTACGACGGCAACTGAAGAATGAAGGTTCCTTTAAGGGACATCATCCAAGATGGCGTCCCTTGAATTCCAATTGGCTGATAGAATTCTATCAGCCAATCGGAATTAAAGGTGAAAAAATCATATTGGCTGATGCAATCAGCCAATAGGATTGAGCTTCAATCCTATTGGCTGATCCAATCAGCCAATAGGATTGAGCTTCATTCTATTGGCTGTTCCAATCAGCTGGGGGAAAAGGAGGGGTGGAATTTTACCTAAGGAATAGAGGAGGAGGAGGTAGATAAGGAACGTAGTAAGAGATTACAGAGATAGCTGGTAGGCGGTGGGGAAGAGGTACAGGAAAACAGGAAGTACATCATACTAACCTTTTTTGCTTCCAGGTGCTGCTTGTAGCTGTGTTGCAGAAATCGTTGTGGAAGATGTCGACTAGGAGCAGGAAGATTCCTAAACGTTTACTTACCAATGATGAGACCCTTTGGAGGACAAGGGTGATAAGGGCACAGAAGAGGCTAAAGAAAATGAAGAAGAAGCAGAAGGAGGGTCAGATGCTGCAGGAAGGATCGTGATCGCCCAGTTGGGAGGAGACAGTAATACCCCGGGAGAAGGTTAATGAGGCTGGCGGAGCTGTAAGTATTAATGGGGCGCCGGGGGAGGATGAGGGCGCCCTTTCAGATGCTTCTTATGTGAGTATGGGAGAGCTGGTTCTATTTAGCGATACAGATCGCTCAGTCAGCCCGGACATCCCACTAGGCCAAGGGAGCAGGTACGGTCAGCCCGAATCTAGCAGGGCAGCAGCCAAGGGGAGTAAGGAGCATGCAGTATCCCAGGGGAGTATAGGCCAGGTTAGTATGCCTGGCAAGCGGGTGGTTAGCGACAGTAGGAGAGGCAGGGACCATGCTTGTCCCAAAGCAAGGGGTTCAGAAGGAGCCGGGAGGCCTTTACCGGATGTGGATGTGGACGCCCTCTATTTCGCCCTCTATGTTTTTGGGCGTGAGGGTAGTGTTTCCCCTCCTCCTTACCCAGTAGGCAAATTGCGCGCGTGCACGCCCCCTGGGTGTCGGTGCGTATGTGACATCATCATGCGAAAGAGGGCGGGGCGGCTGGGGAAACGCAGGCCTGTAGGAGATTCAGTGACAGAGTGCGGCCTAGCCCGCGTATCGGTAGATTTGGACATAGTGTTTAGGGGGGTAGCTCTCAGGTTTAAGTGAGGACAGGGACTGGGAGGAAGGTTTCGGTTGTGGACCCGTAGGTCCAAATTGTTCTTCCTGGGCAAAAGCAGGGAACGATTTAGAAAGTAAGGGAAGGGACGGGTATAGGGGGCCACCAAGGTATTTGGATGTTTTTGATAGCGAGGCAGTTGAGGAGAGGCCCAAGAAGAGAGTAAGGCAGGGAGGGGTTAGGTCTGAATGCCCCAGGATTATTAGGGATGTAGAGGGAAACACTTACATGATGCTAGACCCAGTGGAAGTGGGGGAGGGAAGGGTGAATTGTTGCATACCAACGCAAGGACTTGGCAAAAGGATCAAAGGACAATGTGGGAGCATGAAACAAGGCAGCATCGCAAAGAATGGCAGTTGCTGGCAAGGGGGGACAGAAAGAGGTGGCCAAACAGCAGCAGCAGAGACAAGGTAAGAAAATATATTGTGGGGGGGGTAGTGACTCTGATTTATCAGAAAGTTCTACTGAAATTGATTCTGAGGATGAGAAGCGTAATGGTAAATGGCATAGGAAAATATTAAAAATTGTTAGAAGGATATACGCAATGCAAGGAAAAGGAAGGATTGAAAAAGCGGTGTCTGAGGAGGTAGATAGCAGCAATAATGAAGTAAATTTAGACGATGATGTAGCGGGCACTACGCTTCTTCCATTAGCCACTCATTTAAAGGCAAAGTGATAAAGAGAGCACAGAGGGGCAGATATGTGGACGTGTTTGAAATGACTAGGGATGCATTGGCATTTAAATCTAGGGGAGATGAGGTTAAGGGAAAGAAGGCAAAAGAGTGTGGGTGAAGGGAACATAAATTTATGCGGAATGCTTTATATCAGTTAATCCGGATAAAGCAAAAGGGGTATTGCGCTACATTCATTTGATAGCTGAGTGCTATACGACATATGGGGGTTTTGCCTGGATGTATTATGATAGGGAATTCAGAAGGGAGAACTTACAACTAGGGGGGAAAGGAAGAAAGGATTTCAAGGTAAAAATACTCAATATGTGAACAAGGCTAATGAAGGTATCTGATGTACAAAGCGGTAAACCAAGGGGTCAGGCAAAATTAGGTCAGAGGTAAAAGAGTGTTGGGCGTACAATGATAAAAGATGTGATAGGGGGAATTCATGCAAGTGCAAGCATGCATGTAGATACAGCGGGGGAGCTCATCCACACATAGATTGTAGAAGGAGTAATACAGGGAATGGTAGCAAATTTTCCTTTCGAGGGCATGGTAATAACTGCAGCGGGGTAGGAGTGGGGAATGGCCAGAATGCCACTGAAAACAGATAGAATTGTGGAAGAGTTGGCAGTATATCCATTAAGGGAGGAGAAAGTTTTGTTGACAAATGGTTTGCGTCAAGGTTTTATTGTTCCAGTTAGGAAAGAAGTTAAAGGTTCAATGCAGGCTAGAAATCTGAAATCAGCAGCAGAATTTCCTGAGGTGTTAGCTGAGAAGTTAGAAAAAGAAGTGAAATTGGGTAGAATGGCGGGGCCATTTAGAGAGAAGCCTTTTGTAAATTTGGTTGTGTCTCCCCTGGGGGTGGTACCTAAAAAAGAAAAGGGTAAATACAGGATGATACAGCACCTGTCATACCCAAGGGGAAATTCAGTCAATGATGCAATTGATAAGTGGGATTCCTCTGTGCAGTATCATTCTTTCGATAGTGCCGTGAATATAGTAAAGCACGTAGGAAAAGGAACCCTGATGGCAAAGATCAATGTGGAATCTGCATTTAGATTGTTATCTTTGAACCCGAGTAGTTTTAAGTTGATGGGGTGTAAGTTTGATGGTTTTTATTATATAGATAAGCGTTTACCCATGGGGTGTTCGGTTTCTTGTTCAATCTTTGAAAAGTTTAGTTCGTTTTTGCATTGGTTGTTTACAAAAAGGACGGGGTGTGAGAATGTGGCCCACTACTTGGATTATTTCCTGGTAGTGGGGAGAGCCTGCGATGGAGAATGTAGAACTTTGAAGGAGGAGTTGGAGCTATTGTTAAAGGAATTGGGGGTGCCAGTGGCAGAGGAGAAGTCAGGGGGGCCAGGAACAAGGTTGTTTTTTTCTGGGAATTATGATACATTCTGAGAAAGGGCAGTGTGAGCTCCCAGCCGATAAGATTGATAAGGCAAGGCAGATGAATAAAGGGATGCTAAAGAGAAATAAAGTGACGCTCAGGGAGATGCAAAAGCTGCTGGGGGTTTTAAATTTTGCGTGCAGAGTAATACCAGTAGGCAGGATATTTAAAAGAAGGTTGGAGATGGGAAAGGGGCTAAGCAGCCAGAGCATATGGTTCGGGTAAATGATGAGGATCTCAGAGTGTGGGATTCATTTTTGAACGATTTTAATGGAATCAGGATATGTGTTATGAAACTAGAGGTTGTCTAGATGTTGTGAACCGCAACTGCAGATATACAGGAAAATTGTAGCTTATTTGCCTGGTGTAACTAGTGGTTACGTTGTATGATGCTGACAAAGCAACTGCTACTGAGGCTTTTGATTTATATAGATTGTCTAATTTGAAAGTATCACTCAGAATTAGGTAGCTGGATGTTGTGAGAATAACTGGTAGAATTTTGTAAGGAATATTTGCTGAGTCTGTCCCTTATAGGAAACTCTTGGTATAGATTTACAATTTTCAGCCTTTCCAGCGAGGAGCTGGGAATATGACTACCGAGGTTGGCAGGAATGAGAAAAAATGGATGCTGAATAGAAATGATTCAGCAGCTGCAGGAGGAAGAAGTCTCACAACGTGAAACGGTCTCTGTAGGATCAGAAGGCTGACTGGAGGAGCCAACTAATCAGCAGGCCTACCACAGAGTTCGGCTACACAGTAACAGCTGAGATGATTCTTTAGACAGCGTGTGTAGCGAGAGTAGCGATTGGAATGCTGAGAGGTTGTCTAGAGGTTGTGGACCGCAACTGCAGATATGCAGGAAAATTGTAGCTTGTTTGCCTGGTGTAACTAGTGGTTACGTTGTATGATGCTAACAAAGCAACTGCTACTGAGGCTTTTGATTTATATAGATTGTCTAATTCGTAAGTGGCACTCAGAATTAGGTAGCTGGATGCTGTGAGAATAACTGGTAGAATTTTTGTTCTGAATATTTGCTGAGTCTGTCCCTTATAGGAAACTCTTGGTATATATTTACAATATTTAGCCTTTTCAGCGAATTGCTGGGAATATGACTACAAAGGTTGACAGGAATGAGAAAAAACGGATTCTGAATAGAAATGATTCAGCAGCTGCAGGAGGAAGAAGTCTCACAAGGTCTCTGTAGGATCAGAAGGCTGACTGGAGGAGCCAACTAATCAGCAGGCCTACCGGTGAATTCGGCTACACAGTAACAGCTGATATGATTCTTTAGACAGCGTGTGTAGCAAGAGTAGCGATTGGAATGCTGAGAGGTTGTCTAGAGGTTGTGGACCGCAACTGCAGATATGCAGGAAAATTGTAACTTCTTTGCCTGGTGTAACTAGTGGTTACGTTGTATGATGCTAACAAAGCAACTGCTACTGAGGCTTTTGATTTATATAGATTCTCTAATTCGTAAGTAGCACTCAGAATTAGGTAGTTGGATGCTGTGAGAATAACTGGTAGAATTTTTGTTATGAATATTTGCTGAGTCTGTCCCTTATAGGAAACTCTTGGTATATATTTACAATATTTAGCCTTTTCAGCGAATTGCTGGGAATATGACTACAGAGGTTGACAGGAATGAGAAAAAACGGATACTGAATAGAAATGATTCAGCAGCTGCAGGAGGAAGAAGTCTCACAACATGAAACGGTCTCTTTAGGATCAGAAGGCTGACTGGAGGAGCCGACTAATCAGCAGGCCTACCGGTGAGTTCGGCTACACAGTAACAGCTGATATGATTCTTTACACAGCGTGTGTAGCGAGAGTAGTGATTGGAATGCTGAGAGCTGATCCGTATGCGAATGTAGCAGGTTGGCAGTGAGGAACAAGTAGTCAGAGAGACTCAGTTGTAAGATGGCGTGTATTGAACACGCTAGTAACAAAACGGATGTTACAGGTTGAAGTGAAGATCCGGACTTGAAAACTGGATTGCTGGAAAAAGCTGATTGTAACAGGTTACAGGAATATCGGCAAAACTTAAGTGAACCACGAAAGGTTCAAATTGGCTTGTATTCCTTAGGAGTTTTGAAGAGAGGTTCTTCTAGTCAATTCTAATGAATATTGAAGTGGGGAAAAGGGGGCATGCCCAACTTAAGGACAGGTTAAGCTGAAAATTTAAAGAAACAGTGATACCTAAGTAGTGATAAGAACCAACACTTTAGAGATGGTTAGGAATCCCTGACAATATGGGAGGAAGTGATATCAATGGAGGAATTAGAATTGTACACGGACGCAGCAGGCAGTATTGGTTTGGGGCCTATTTGCAGGGTAGATGGAGCGTGGGTGAATGGCCAAGGGATTGGAAAGAGAAAGGATGGGTACGGAATTTGACATTTTCTAGAATCATTTCCCATTATAATGGCAATAGAACTATGGGGTCACATGCTGAAAAACAAAATAATAATATGTTGGTCTGACAATAGAGCAGTAATTGATGTAATGAATAATCTATCATCATCCTCTGGCCCAGTAATTAAATATTTGAGATATTTGGTTTGGAAGTGTCTTAAGCACAATATCTGTTTCAAAGCAAAGCATATACCAGAGTATAAGAACGTGGTAGCCGATGCATTGTCACGTTTTAAGTGGGATGTATTTAAAAACGTGCGAGGAAGTCAGGTTTTTAGAATGGCTATGGGAATTAAAGCGGGGCGGTATGAAGAAAGGACAACTAGGTACAGCGTTGGCAAGTGTAGCGTACTTTGCCCAGCTACACGGGAAAACGGATCAAACAAGGAGATTTGTAGTAAGGAAAGTGGTAAAAGGTTGGGAGGCGGGAGAAAAGAAAGGAAAGGACAAAAGGGAGCCTATAACCGAGGATAGACTTGTGGAGATGATAGCGGTGCTTAAAAAGGTATGATTTGATGAGGATGAGGATGAGGCATTGATATTTAAAGTGGCAATTTTATTGGCTTTTCATGGAGCTTTAAGGATAGGAGAATTGTTGGCTAAGAATAAGAAAGACGCAGATAGGGGTTTAAAGCATGAGGATTTAAGATGAGGCAAAAAGGCAGTATTGGTTTTGATTAGGAAGTCAAAAACGGATTTTGCGGGTAAAGGGGCATGGATGTCTATGAAAGCAGCGGAGGGATTATCCTGCCCACTAGCGGCCTTGAAAGAGTACATGTTAGCAGAAAGGGCAGGAGGCACACATTTCATGAGACATAGGGATGGGTCTAGTGTCAAAAAAATTTAATTCTGAAAGGTATTAGAGCAGGTGGTGTTGAAATTAGGTTGGATAAATGCGTACTTCGCTCCGCATTCATTTAGAATTGGTGCAGAAATCAGAGCGGCAAGTAGCGGGTGCTTGGTGGAACAGATTTAAAAAATGGGGAGATGGAAATCTGCAGCATATAAGTCCTACATCAGGTTGGATAGGGATAATAACTGCATTTAAAAAAAAATGTTTCTCCTGTAGTAAGAATCAACCTAAATGACAATGTTTTTCTCTATCTTATTACAGGAGGAACTTTGAGAATATGGGTGGTAGGGCACTCATACGTATATTAGGACGCAGCATTAGCTAATGGAGTTCATTTAGGTTTTAGACATACTGAGGTCAGTATTAGGTGGATAGGTAAGCGGGGAATGAAGTGGGATGAGCTGGTGGGCACCATACAGCAGGCAAGGCGAAGATGGGGGTGCCCTGATGTATTAATTGTGCACATAGGCGGTAACGATATTGGGTCATATCCAAGAGAAATGGAGGAGAAAATAAAGGAAATAATGAGTTGGCTGGCGTTAGCATGGAAAGGTGTAAAAATGGTCAAACATGATCTCGAGATTGTTTTGGAGGAATACAGACACGCAAAGGGCGGGTTACAGATCTAGAAGAAAGATTAATCAGGTAGCAGCTAAGGCAGTGAGGAACATAGAGGGTTTAGTGCTGGAACATCCCTTAATAGCAGCCAAAAGGGAAGAGATATTCAGACAAGATGGAGTGCACCTAAACAATGCGGGTAATGACCAGTTCCTGGAGGACATCAGGACGATACTAGAGGATATGATAAAGGTAAGGAAAAATCACTGGAAATTGCTGAAGTGGTTAAGTGGCGGAAAGAGTTAACTTTGTTGGCGGTGAAATTGGGATCTGGCACGTAGGCGGGGCATATGAGGGGTGGAGGGGATCCTGTAGTATACCTCAACCTAAGTCGTGATTCGGTGGGTCAGGTTACAGGTGTAAAGGTTATTTGGTATATGAGAGATAAATGGAGCCTCTAAGACCTTAAACAAGCAGAGGGAATGAATATGACCAGAGTGTCATAAGGGACGGGTTCCTAACTGGAATAGCTTGGGGAAAAGGGGGGTGGAATTTTACCTAAAAACTAGAGGAGGAGGAGGTAGATAAGGAACATAGTAAGGGATTACAGAGATAGCTAGTAGAGGGTGGGGAAGAGGTATATAAGTACAGGAAAACATGAAGTACATCATGCTAACCTTTTTTGTTTCCCTCACTCTCTCCCTAGAATCAATAATCAATTAGATGGAACTATCCAGAGAGGTCACGGTGAGAGATACGAAAAGAATTTGGCATGGTTATGGCAGGATGTTAACTATTTAGTTGGATTGCAGTAAGACCGCCTGTGCTGCCTAATAAGGGGAAGGAAAGCAGGTGCAGCTGGAAGCTAGTAGGTGACTCTAGTGGTCTACACTAGTTGATGGCGATACGATAGAACAGGCAGCTATACATATATGTATATAAATTGGTTGTACAGTGTTGGGATCTGGCACGTAGATGGGGTATATGAGGGTTGGAGGGGATCCTGTAGCATACCCCAACCTAAGTTATGATTCGGTGGTCTAGCTTATGGTTGGTCTATGCTGCAGGTTCTCTCCTCCCCCTCTTGCTCTGCCACAGGGGGGGGGTTGTGGTCCTCCCCCCCTGACACATGAGATCCAAGTTCATGTTCAAATGCTGGTGCATTTTGTGTTGTTAAATTTGCTTTGGGGTATGTTACTACCCAATAAGAAATGTAATTTAAATTATTAAACGTGACCTTTCCATATTTAGCCAAATTCTGGTGTCAGTGGGGCCTAGTTATCAAGCCGTCAACCTCAAATACGCTGGAATTCCACAGCGTATTTGTGGCGAGGCTGATTTGCCTTAGTTATCAAAGCCTAGATCCCGGCAAAAGTAGAATTTTGTGACGTAAACTTCGATCCGCCGGACTCAGTCCGACACAGATCGATTCTTACGTCACTCCAGATGTGTGGCACAATCTGACTACTTTTGCTAGTTATCAAAAAACTAGCAGGTACGCTCGACACTTTTACGGCCCAGCGTACCTGGTTTTCAATCCGCCACCCTGGAGGCGGCGGATCCCATAGGAATCAATGGGAGTCTGACCATAGCGAAAGTACAAGTTCGCTGCTGCCAGACATCCCATTGATTCCTATGGGAGATGTCTGCACCTAACACCCTAACATGTACCCCGAGTCTAAACACCCCTAGGCTGTGTCCCCCTACACCGCCGCAACTAAATAAAGTGTTTACCCCCTAAACCGCCGCTCCCAGAGCCCACCGCAAGCTACTCTATACATATTAACCCCTAAACCGCCGCTCCCGGAGCCCACCACAACTATAATAAATGTCTTAACCCCTAAACCGCTGCTCCCGGAGCCCACCACCACCTACGTTATACCTAGTAACCCCTATCCTGCCCCCCCTATACCGCCGCCCTCTATAATAAAGTTATTAACCCCTATCCTGCTGATCCCGGACTTCGCCGCAAATAAATAAATAGTTTAACCCCTAAACCGCCGCTCCCTGAACCCGCCACAACCTATTAAATGTATTAACCCCTATCCTGCCCCCCCTACACCGCCGCCACTGTAATAAAATTATTAACCCCTAAACCTAAGTCTAACACTAACCCTAACACCCCCCTAACTTAAATATTAATTAAATAAATCTAAATAATATTTCTCTTATTAACTAAGTTAATCCTATTTAAAACTAAATACTTACCTCTAAAATAAACCCTAATATAGCTACAATATAAATAATAATTATATTGTAGCTATCTTAGGATTTATTTTTATTTTACAGGTAACTTTAAATTTATTTTAACTAGGTACAATAGCTATTAAATAGTTATTAACTATTTAATAGCTACCTAGCTAAAATAAAGAGAAATTTACCTGTAAAATAAAAACTAACCTAAGTTACAATTACACCTAACGTACACTATACTTTAATAAATTATTCCTATTTAAAACTAAATACTTACCTGTAAAATAAACCATAATATAGCTACAATATAAATAATAATTATATTGTAGCTATCTTAGGATTTATTTTTATTTTACAGTTAACTTTGTATTTATTTTAGCTAGTTAGAATAGTTATTAAATAGTTATTAACTATTTAATAACTACCTAGCTAAAAGAAATACAAAATTACCTGTAAAATAAATCCTAACCTAAGTTACAATTAAACCTAACACTACACTATCATTAAATTAATTAAATAAATTACCTACAAATAACTACAATTAAATACAATTACATAAACTAACTAAAGTACAAAAAATAAAAAAAGCTAAGTTACAAAAAATAAAAAAATAGGTTACAAACATTTTAAAAATATTACAACAATTTTAAGATAATTACACCTAATCTAAGCCCCCTAATAAAATAACAAACCCCCCCAAAATAAAAAAATGCCCTATCCTATTCTAAATTAAAAAAGTTCAAAGCTCTTTTACCTTACCAGCCCTTAAAAGGGCCATTTGTGGGGCATGCCCCAAAGAATTCAGCTCTTTTGCCTGTAAAAGGAAAATACAACCCCCCCAACATTAAAACCCACCACCCACATACCCCTAATCTAACCCAAACCCCCCTTAAAATAACCTAACAGTAATCCCCTGAAGATCATCCTACCTTTAGTCGTCTTCACTCAGCCGAGCCACCGATGGAACTGAAGAGGAGACCCGGACTGGCAGAAGTGATCCTCCAAGCGGCGCTGAAGAAATCTTCCATCCGATGAAGTGATCCTCCAAGCGGCGCTGAAAAAGTCTTCCATCCGGGCGATGTCATCTTCCAAGAGGCGCTGAAGAAGTCTTCTATCTGGGCGATGTCATCTTCCAAGCCGGGTCTTGAATCTTCATCCCGCCGACGCGGAACATCCTTCTTTACCGATGGACTACCGACGAATGAAGGCTCCTTTAAGGGACGTCATCCAAGATGGCGTCCCTTCAATTCCAATTGGCTGATAGGATTCTATCAGCCAATCGGAATTAAGGTAGGAAAAATCTGATTGGCTGATTGAATCAGCCAATCAGATTCAAGTTCAATCCGATTGGCTGATCCAATCAGCCAATCAGATTGAGCTCGCATTCCTCCGCTTGGAGGATCACTTCTGCCGGTCCGGGTCTCCTCTTCAGTTCCATTGGTGGCTCGGCTGAGTGAAGACGACTAAAGGTAGGATGATCTTCAGGGGATTAGTGCTAGGTTATTTTAAGGGGGGTTTGGGTTAGATTAGGGGTATGTGAGTGGTGGGTTTTAATGTTGGGGGGGGGTTGTATTTTCCTTTTACAGGCAAAAGAGCTGAATTCTTTGGGGCATGCCCCACAAATGGGCCTTTTAAGGGCTGGTAAGGTAAAAGAGCTTTGAACTTTTTTAATTTAGAATAGGGTAGGGCATTTTTTTATTTTGGGGGGGTTTGTTATTTTATTAGGGGGTTTAGATTAGGTGTAATTAGCTTAAAATTGTTGTAATATTTTTAAAATGTTTGTTTATGTAATTGTATTTAATTGTAGTTATTTGTAGGTAATTTATTTAATTAATTTACTGATAGTGTAGTGTTAGGTTTAATTGTAACTTAGGTTAGGATTTATTTTACAGGTAATTTTGTATTTCTTTTAGCTAGGTAGTTATTAAATAGTTAATAACTATTTAATAACTATTCTAACTAGCTAAAATAAATACAAAGTTACCTGTAAAATAAAAATAAATCCTAAGATAGCTACAATATAATTATTATTTAAATTGTAGCTATATTAGGGTTTATTTTAAAGGTAAGTATTTAGTTTTAAATAGGAATAATGTATTAAAGTATAGTGTAGTGTTAGGTGCAATTGTAACTTAGGTTAGTTTTTATTTTACAGGTAAATTTCTCTTTATTTTAGCTAGGTAGCTATTAAATAGTTAATAACTATTTAATAGCTATTGTACCTAGTTAAAATAAATTGAAATTTGCCTGTAAAATAAAAATAAATCCTAAGATAGCTACAATATAATTATTATTTATATTGTAGCTATATTAGGGTTTATTTTTAAAGTATTTAGTTTTAAATAGGATTAATTTAGTTCATAATAGAAATATTATTTAGATTTATTTAATTTATATTTAAGTTAGGGGGGTGTTAGGGTTAGACTTAGGTTTAGGGGTTAATAAATTTATTACAGTGGCGGCGGTGTAGTGGGGGGCAGGATAGGGGTTAATAAATTTATTATAGGTGGCGACGGTGTAGGGGGGGCAGGATAGGGGTTAATAGGTATAATGTAGGTGGCAGAGGTGTCCGGGAGCGGCGGTTTAGGGGTTAATACATTTATCAGAGTTGCAGCAGGGTCTAGGAGCGGCGGTTTAGGGGTTAATACATTTATCAGAGTTGCGGCAGGGTCTAGGAGCGGCGGTTTAGTGGTTAGTAACTTTATTTAGTTGCGGGGGGCTCCGGGGGCACCGGTATAGGGGGTAGAACAGTGTAGTTTAGTGTGGGTGCTTAGTGACAGGCTAGCAAGAAAGCTGGGAAAAAGCCGAAGAGCAGCGAGATCGGATGAGTGATAACTCTCACAGTCCGCTGCTCATCGCCCCGCGGCTTTTTGACAGCTTTATTTGATAACTTAGGCGAAATTTTTCAGGTCCGCGGCGGCGATGTGAGGCGAGCTTAGGCGGGCGTATTGGGCCGGCGAAGGCAGGAAAGTTGACACGTTGATAACTACCCCCCAGTGTCTTTATTTCAAGGGTTACCATAACAGCAAGGTTTGGGGGAATTGAGGATTGGTCAGGTTACAGGTGTAAAGGTTATTTGGTATATGAAAGATAAATGGAGCCTCTAAGACCTTATAGAATCCACCAATTTAGCAAGGTGCGTATCCAGGATCATGGTGAGATTCCTATTAAAAGCACTCCAAGTGTCCTCCATAATGTCGATGTGAGGCGAGCTTAGGCGGGCGTATTGGGCCGGCGAAGGCAGGAAAGTTGACACGTTGATAACTACCCCCCAGTGTCTTTATTTCAAGGGTTACCATAACAGCAAGGTTTGGGGGAATTGAGGATTGGTCAGGTTACAGGTGTAAAGGTTATTTGGTATATGAAAGATAAATGGAGCCTCTAAGACCTTATAGAATCCACCAATTTAGCAAGGTGCGTATCCAGGATCATGGTGAGATTCCTATTAAAAGCACTCCAAGTGTCCTCCATAATGTCGCAACAGGGAGTCAAAATAAGTTAGACAAATGAGAAGCTAATGTTAGATAAGTATTGCTCTGCTGGGTTCTCACAGGATTCTGGGGTGGGGGGATCGGCAGCCTAAACCTCGAGGGCACAGCCTTCTAGGTATCAATTATATCTGTCTATACTTCATGGCTGAGCTGAAGAGCGTAGGTCAGGAGACAATCACAACACAAGCTCCAACCCTCTTGAAAAAATCTCAAGGCAGTATTTCTCAATAGATATATTATTCAAATTGATGACTTAACCTCAAAAAATTAAACAAAAATGAGGCGCTCCTGAAATGTGCGTCCTGCCACTTCGACGGTCAGCTACGCCCCCCATGCTCTGATTTTTTGATCCTATAAAAGCCATCCCAACTAAAGTACTAGATTTCACAAATCTTTCAAATGAAACCACTTATGTTTTGGTAGCCTACATGTAAAGAATCTTTAATTAGTACGGTCTAATGGAGAATGTTATTGCTTTCTCAGCAGACAACACTAACATGAATTTTGTGTGGTTGACTGGAAGGGAAAAAACAATATTTTTCTAAGATTAGAAGAGAAGATGGAGAAAAACAAACTGAGGACTGGTGTAGTGCTCATCAGTTACACAGCAACATCCATGTGTGAATGTGCAGATGCGGAGAACAAATATTTACAAAGCCACAGCAAAACAAGATGGATGCCTCTTCTTCCTGCTCTTTGGAAGATGTTAG